>NW_017189516.1:41331270-41512015 GCF_001704415.2 Capra hircus | reverse complement strand
ATGCGACAGTAGAATGAGCAAGGAAGAAGACTCCATTTGGTTCCGACCAACGTTACTGCAGGACAGTGGTCTTTATGCCTGTGTTATCAAGGTATGCTTTTCATCTTGTTACTGTTCAATCAATGATATCACAGGTTGCTGTCTTATATACCTAGATTTTGTGGCTCTCTCTTTAACCTCAAGGTATTGTCTCAATATTTGTATGTGTTGCTGCTTTCTAACATTTAGAATCTAAATCATAAAAAGATGGGATTGGAATTTATATTGAGACATTATTTCTGGCTTATGGAGAAAAGAGATACCATCTGGGTATCTACTTATGTTGCCAGAAATTACTAAACACTATGAAATAAAATTTATAGAGGAGGTGAAATGTTGCAAATAAAATGTAAGCAAAGACTTGCAGAAAGGATGCATAGTTTATTACTAAATGGGTTGTAACATTCTGTTATTGCCCTTCACAGATAGTGCACAGATACCTCTGGTTCACACACATCTGCAAAGATGATTTAAGTAACATGTGTGTGCACAGAAAGAGGAAAGCAGCCTTGCCTTGTTAGAAGTACAGAGACTATGTTCCAGATCATTTTGTTAACTAAAAGTGCTGTGTGTGTGTGCCTATGTGCTCAGTCGTGTCTGACTCTTTGTGACCCCATGGAATGAAGCCCACCAGGCTCCTCTGTCCATGGGATTCTCCAGGCAAGAATACTGGAGTGGGTTCTCATTTCCTTCTCCAGGGGATCTTTCCAACCCAGGGATCGAACCCACATCTTCTGGTCTCTAGCATTGGCAGGCGGATTCTTTTACCTCTGAGCCACCTGGGAATCCATAAAAGTGCTGAGTCAATACAAAAATATTTTGAGTCTCCCCATGCCCTTACTCCACAAAGAAACTGGTCACACATCTACATATCTTTGTCTGCTTTGGGAAGAGACGTATGTACTTTGCTTAATGATAATGCATTTAGACAATAGCTGTGTATCTTATTAGCAGTGAAAAATCTCAGTTTAAGCATTTAGCCCCACATGGACTACGAATCACACCCTGCATGAATGCTTGCAGATGTCATTAGATTATAAGAACATGGCATAGCAGGGTATAAGCATATAGGAGGAGGGTTTAAATCGATTCCTTTGTGTCCCTATTTCAACTTACTAAGAGAAAGCCAAATCTAAAGCAGTTGATTCTCAATTTGGAGAAACTCTCAGAATCATCTAGTATCTTTTTCAACTCAAAAAATGACTTTCACTTCTGAAATTCTCACTGGCAGCTATTATTCCTCTAGCATAAGGATTGTGTCTCCCATTCACCATCAACCTAAAAGAATTACCTTTATGAAGAGTCATGGCTGCAGGTATGTTAGGTTGTCAAAATGGGTGAAAGCCACATGAAGGTTAAATATAATTTTATCTTTTAAACACCGTCAACATATAAGTTAGAGTTAAGATTGGAAAATAAAAGTGAATGCAAATAAAGTTCTGCTTGGGAAAAATGTCAAATGAATTATATTAATAAAAGAACAAATGCATTATTCCTTTGTCAGCTTTTGTTCTTTCCCTTAAAAAAGGGAATCCAACCCTTTTATGTTTCAACCTAATTATTAATAGAAGTAGTTTTTGTAGGTACAATGATAATTAATTGCCGTACTATGTTGGCGAAGAGCCGACCCATTGGAACAGACCCTGATGCTGGGAAAGATTGAGGGCAAGAGGAGAGGGGGGCAACAGAGAATGAGATGGTTGGATGGCATCACCAACTCAATAGACATGGGTTTGAGCAAACTCCAGGAGAAAGTTAAGAACAGGGAAGCCTGGTGTGCTGTAGTCCATGGGGTCACAAAGAGTCGGACACGACTGAGTGACTGAACAACAATATAGTTAGAGAGTTCTGTTTGTACTGGCTATTCCTACTTGACTAATAATAATTTGATTTAATTTCACATCTGCATTTCTTTAAAAAAAAACATCATTTCTGATGTTTATGCATGTGTAGAGGTGATTCTTTAAGATAGACCAATTTACGTCCTCCTTTATCTGAGATTAGAATTGAGCTGAATGTTCATAGTCTAATATTTCATTCTATTGTTTATTATTGATGGGAAAATAGTGAAGTGTTCAGATTAGTAACCTGAATTTCTAAAGCACTGAAGTTGCAATTCTTTGATGTATTTAAATATACATATTGGTCCAATGCTCTGAGAAACTGCACTAAAAATGTCTCTGAATTTGTAGTTGCAATAATGAATCAAGGTCATAAAATTTTGAAACCATGACATTTGTCATATGTCTATGTGTCTACATTTTAATGGAAGGTTAAAGTAAAAGACAAACACCTTTAAGTTTGGATATGTGTCAAGCAGTATTCTAGAGGAAGCAATGAACTGCAGGAAAAGATGCTTTTGGTCCCTGGAATTTGAGTGTTCCAATTGATTTGAAGCTACTGTTGATCTGACTCCCTTTTCTCATTTGGAAAGCAGGACTCAAAATCATTATAAACAGCAGTTTAAGTAGAATGACTTGCTGTTGATGTGAAGGGAGCCCAGGGCTGTTGGTTGAATCACTGACACTTTGACACATTGTTAGCTTTCAGGCCACAAAATTGTCACCATTAGTTTTTAAATAATTCGTTTACAAAGAGTTTCACAAGTTTGAAAATGTTAGCTGCTACTCCAAGGCTCTAGTCTTTCTGATAAGCGCTCTGTGTTATTAACTTATCAATGGAATTGTTTAACGAGTGTTTTCATGTACAGCGTTTACACCTAAATGATGGTCTTGGCCAAACCTGCCAGGCTTCCCTATCCACGGAATTCTCTAGGCAAGAATACTGGAGTGAGTTGCCATTTCCTTCTCTATTACACCTAAATATGTACAATTAAATGATGTAAATAATGCAAACACCTAAAATTACTCTCAGTAAAATGAATAAGAACTTTCCTACTCCCATCTATAAGTAGCCATTTTGGATAGAATAATACCACATCATTCTTTGTTCTGTAGTACCTGGCTCTTTACTCAATTTTCTCCTCCTTGAATGTTTATTTTTACATGAAAAAGTGAGTGAAGGAAAGATGCGTAATAATTTCTTTTCTTTTTCTTTCATTGCCTTTTAAAGATTAAGTTTACTTTTTGAAAGAAAAAAATTTCTTATCCTCTTGGCTCCCAATTTTTAAATACGCCTCTTCTGAGTTATACTCTTTTAACAGTTTCATATGCATATCTGGCTGGTGCTCATGTAAGCAATTTAATGCCCCCTGAATTGTAACAGACTAAGTTGTTTGTCACTCTATTTTTTGACTAAAATTGTATTTTGTAGATTCATATTCATTTGCAAGATATAGTATAGGGAGGTCCCATGAATCCTTTAGCCAGTTTCCATCAGCAGTGACAGTTTGCAAAACTATAGTATGAAATCATAATCAGAATATTGATAATGCTACATTCAAGATACAGAACAATATCATCACCTCCAGGATCCCTTCTGTTGTCCATATTCACTTCCCTACCCCAGTCCCAAATCCCTGGCAAACACTAATCTGTTCTCCATATCTACCTTTTGTAATTCAAGAATGTTTTATAAATGGAATCATAGAGGATATCACCTTTTGGAATTGGGTTTTTCAGTCAACATAATTCCTTTGAAATTCATCCAGGTTGTTCAACGTAGTCTGTTCTTGTTTATTGTTAAGTAATGTTACATGGTATGGACATTACCACAGTGTTTATTCACTCATTGAAGGACATCTCTGTTGTTTCCATTTTTGGCTATTGAAAATGAATCTTCTGTGAATACCCATGTACATTTTTAGTGAATATAAGTTTTCATGTATCCGCAATAGATGCTCCAGAGTGAACTTGAGTGGTATGAGAGTTGCATGTTTAGTTATATAAGAATTGAAAGTCACTCAGTCGTGTCCGACTCTTTGCGACCCCATGGACTGCACAGTCCATGGAATTCTCCAGGCCAGAATACTGGAGTGCATAGCCTTTCCTTTTTCCAGGGGATTTTTGTAAACCAGGGATTGAACCCAGGTCTCCCACATTGCAGGTGGATTCTTTACCAGCTGAGCCACAAGGGAAGCCTGAGAATACTGGAGTGTGTAGCCTGTCCCTTCTCCAGAGGATCTTCCCGACCCAGAGTCTCCTGCATTGCTGGCAGATTCTTTACCAACTGAGCTATCAGGGAAGCCCTGTCATATATGAAACTGCTATATTATTTTCCAGAGTAGCTGTACCATTTTATTACATTCCTACCAGCAATATGCAAGTGATCTGGTTTATCCACATGCTTGCAGCATTTGGTATTGTCACTATTTTTCATTGTAACCATCAGTGTATCTTGATATCTTGTGATTTTAATTTTCATCTCCCTAATGGCTAATGGTGGGATTTTGTGTCCTGATTTGCCATTTCTGTGCTCATCAGTGAAATATCTGTTTCTGTCTTTTGACCATTTTATAACTGAATTATTTGTGTTCTAACCGTTGAGTTTTGAGAATTCTTTATATATTCTAGGTAGTAATCCTCTTTTGGATATGTGGCTTGCAAATATTTTCTGTCAATCTGTAGTTAGTCTTCTCATCCTCGTAACAGGCTTTTTTGCAGAGAAAAAGTTTTTATTTTTTCCTTTTATGGATTGTGCTTTTGATACAAAATATAGGAACTCTTTCCATAGTCTATATACTTAAACTTTTCTTTTTAAAATTATTGAAGTTTTAACCACTAGTTTTATAGCTTTAAATTTTAATCTCTGCTCCATCTTGAATTAATATTTACATATGGTATACAGTTTATTTTGGTCAAGGTGTAGATTTTTGAGTAGATATCCAGTTGCTCCAGCATCATTTGTTGAAAACATCTAGCTTCCTCCATGGAATTGCTTTTGCATGTTTATACAAAATCAGTTGGGTGGATTTGTAAGGGCAGCAGAGGATGAGATGGTTAGATAGCATAACTGGCTCAATGGATATGAATTTAAGCAAACTTCTGGAGATAATGGAGGACAGAAGAGCCTGGTGTACTGCAGTCCATGGAGTTACAAAGAGTTGGACATGACGTAGGAACTGAACAACAACAACCAGTTTCTCGATTCAGTATTATATACCTTTGATCTATGTACCTGTTCCTTGGCTAGTACCACTCTGTCTTGCTTAGTGTAGCTATAGCTATATAGTAGGACTAGATACCTTACTTTTCAAGATTCTTTTAGCTGTTGCAAGGCCTGTTCCTCTCCAGATGAATTTTAGCATAAGCTTATATATGTCTAAAAAAAATAATGGAATAATATTGATAGGAAAGGAATTAAACCTATATAACTCAGTTGTGAAAAGAAGAGAAGCGAAAAGCAAAGGAGAAAAGGAAAGATATAAGCATCTGAATGCAGAGTTCCAAAGAATAGCAAGAAGAGATAAGAAATCCTTCCTCAGTGATCAATGCAAATAAATAGAGGAAAACAACAGAATGGGAAAGACTAGAGATCTGGTCAAGAAACTTAGAGATACCAAGGGAACATTTCATGCAAAGATGGGCTCAATAAAGGACAGAAATGGTTTGGACCTAACAGAAGCAGAAGATATTAAGAAGAGATGGCAAGAATACACAGAAGAACTGTACAAAAAAGATCTTCATGACCAAGATAATCATGATGGTGTGATCACTCACCTAGAGCCAGACATCCTGGAATGTGAAGTCAAATGGGCCTTAGAAAGCATCACTACAAACAAAGCTAGTGGGGGTGATGGAATTCCAGTTGAGCTATTTCAAATCCTGGAAGGTGATGTTGTGAAAGTGCTGCACTCAATTTGCCAGCAAATTTGGAAGACTCAGCAGTGGCCACAGGACTGGAAAAGGTCAGTTTTCATTCCAATCCCAAAGAAAGGCAATGCCAAAGAATGCTCAAACTACCGCACAATTGCACTTATCTCACATGCTAGTAAAGTAATGCTCAAAATTCTCCAAGCCAGGCACAATAAAGAAAGTTGAGAAGCAAAGAATTGATGCTTTTGAACTATGGTGTTGGAGAAGTCTCTTGAGAGTCCCTTGGACTGCAAGGAGATCCAACCAGTCCATTCTGAAGGAGATCAGCCCTGGGATTTCTTTGGAAGGAATGATGCTAAAGCTGAAACTCCAGTACTTTGGCCACCTCATGCGAAGAGTTGACTCATTGGAAAAGACTCTGATGCTGGGAGGGATTGGGGGCAGGAGGAAAAGGGGACGACAGAGGTTGAGATGGCTGGGTGGCATCACCAACTCAATGGACGTGAGTCTGAGTGAACTCCGGGAGATGGTGATGGACAGGGAGGCCTGGCATGCTGCAATTCATAGGGTCGCAAAGAGGTGGACACAACTAAGTGACTGAACTGAACTGAACTGAACTCAATTTGAGGAAAATTGTTGTCTTTATGTTGGAACCCACAATCTATGAGTGCAGTAGGTCTCTGCATTTATTTAAGATTTCTTCTTCATCAGCACTTTGTATTTTTCAGCATACAATCCTGTACACATTTTGCAAAATTTATGCATAAGTGTTTCATTTTCTTTGGTGTATTTCTAAATGATAGTGCCTTTTGAATTTCATTTTCAACATGCACATTGTTAGCATTGTTAGAAGTATGATTGATTTTTTTATTGGGGTAAGGCTGCTTTACACTGCTGTGTCAGTTTCTGCTGTAAAGCAAAGTGAATCAGACAGAGGATGATTGATTTTTCTGTGTTAATTTCTTTCTAAAAGCGTACTTTTCCAAATTACATATATATAATGTATTTTATCTAGTATCTAGTTCCTTTGTCCAAGTCTTGATTTTCTCTTTAGAGACTAATTCTTCTTTCTCATCTATCAAAAGGTGCTCAGTTAAATCCATTTTCTCAGTCATCCATTTCAGAAACATCGACTGATCACCAGGTGATATGCTAATGCTAGAATTACAAAGACTCTAAAAGAAACATTTTTTACCTTCAAATCGTTTGCATGAGAGAAAATAAGTGTGCAATAAATTATTATAGATACTGTGTCACAGTTTAAAATAGAATGTGGTTCTGTCAAGATAGAGCAGCTGCCTTCCTCACAGTCCTCCCCCTTACAATTGAAAAGGCAGATATAACCCAACAAAGAAACATAGCAGGTTGTGTGAAAGGTGGTAAGAAGGATTGACTAGGGACCTCAGGACTTGAGACATAACATGACCACACTGCTTCAGTTAACCATCCAGATAATATTGGCAGGACCAAAGCAGGCAGCTTTGGTCCCTGTGCTGTGGTGTTGGAGAAGACTCTTGAGAGTCCCTTGGACAGCAAGGAGATCAAACCAACTAATCCTAAAGGAAATCAACCCTGACTGCTCATTGGAAGGACTGATGCTAGAGCTGATGAAAGTGAAAGAGGAGAGTGAAAAAGTTGGCTTAAACTCAACATTCAGAAAACTAAGACCATGGCATCCGGTCCTATCACTTCATGGCAAATAGATGGGGAAACAGTGGAAACAGTGGCAGACTTTTTTCTGGGCTCCAAAATCACTGCAGATGGTGATTGCAGCCATGAAATTAAAAGACACTTACTCTTTGGAAGAAAGTTATGACCAACTTAGACAGCATATTAAAAAGCAGAGACATTAGTTTGCCAACAAAGGTCCATCTAGACAAGACTATGGTTTTTCCAGTGGTCATGTATGGATATGAGTCAGTTTCAGTTTCAGTTCAGTCACTCAGTCATGTCTGACTCTTTGCGACCCCATGAACCGCAGCACGCCAGGTCTCCCTGTCCATCACCAACTCCCGGAGTCCACCCAAACCCATGGCCGTTGAGTTGGTGATGCCATCCAGCCATCTCATCCTTTGTCGTCCCCTTCTCTTCCTGCCCTTAATCTTTCTCAGCATCAGGGTCTTTGGAAATGAGTCAGCTCTTCGCATTAGGTGGCCAAATTATTGGAGTTTCAGCTTCAACCATCAATCCTTCCAATGAACACCCAGGACTGATCTCCCTTAGGATGGACTGGTTGGATCTCCTTACAGTCCAAGGGACTCTCAAGAGTCTTCTCCAACACCATAGTTTAAAAGCATCAATTCTTCAGTGCTCAGCTTTCTTTATAGTCTAACTCTCACACCCATACATGACTACTGGAAAAACCATAGCCTTGACTAGACAGACCTTTGCTGACAAAGTAACTTCTCTGCTTTTTAATATGCTGTCTAAGTTGGTCATAACTTTCTTCCAAAGAGTAACAGTCTTTTAATTTCATGGCTGCAATCACCATCTGCAGTGATTTTGGAGCCCAGAAAAATAAACTCAGCCACTGTTTCCACTGTTTCCCCATCTATTTGCCATGAAGTGATGGGACCAGATGCCATGATCTTAGTTTTCTGAATGTTGAGCTTTAAGCCAACTTTTTCACTCTCCTTTTTTACTTTCATCAAGAGGCTCTTTAGTTCTTCTTCACTTTCTGCTGTAACGGTGGTGTGTGAGAGTTGAACTATAAAAAAAGCTGAGCGCCAAAGAACTGATGCTTTTGAACTGTGGTGTTGGAGAAGACTTGGACTGCAAGGAGATCCAACCAGTCCATCCTAAAGGAAATCAGTCCTGAATAGTCATTGGAAGGACTGATGTTGAAGCTGAAACTCCAAAACTTTGGCCACCTAATGCGAAGAGCTGACTCATTTGAAAAGAACCTGATGCTGGGAAAGATTGAAGGCAGGAGGAGAAGGGAACAACAGAGGATGAGATGGTTGGATGGCATCACTGACTCAATGAACATGAGTTTGAGTAAACTCTGGGAGTTAGTGGTGGACAGGGAGGCCTGGCATGCTGCAGTCCATGGGATTGCAAAGAGTCAGACATGACTGAGCAACTGAACTGAACTGATAATCCAATAAAATTAAAAAAAAAAAACTATTGGTGACTATGTACCATGTCAGATCTGTTAAATAACAGATGTCAGATGATTCTTTTTAAAAATTAATTTAAAATTAATTATTTATTAAAATTAATTTATTTATTTTAATTGGAGGCTAATTACTTTACAATATTGTAGTGATTTTTGCCATAAATTGACATGAATCAGCCATGGGTGTACATATGTTCCCCATCCTGAACCCCCTCCCACCTCCCTCCCCATGCCATCGCTCAGGGTCATCCCAGTGCACCAGCTCCGAGCACCGTGTCTCATGCATCGAACATGAACTGGAGATCTATTTCACATATGATAATATAAATGTTTCAATGCTATACTCTCAAATCATCCCACCCTCACCTTCTCCCACAGAGTCCAAAAGTCTGTTCTTTACATCTGTGTCTCTTTTGTTGTCTCGCATATAGGATCATCACTGCCATCTTTCTAAATTCCATATATATGTGTTAATACACTGTATTGGTGTTTTTCTTTCTTACTTCACTCTGTATAATAGGCTCCAGTTTCATCCACCTCATTAGAACTGATTCAAATGCATTCTCCTTAATAGCTGAATAATATTCCATTGTGTATATGTATCACAGCTTTCTTATCCATTTGTCTGCCAGTGGACATCTAGGTTGCTTCCATGTCCTGGCTATTGTAAACAGTGTTGCAGTGAACATTGGTGTACACATGTCTGTTTCAATTCTGGTTTCGTCAGTGTGTATGCCCAGCAGTGGGATTGCTGGGTCATGATGATTCTTTTATGCAGTCAGTTTATTAATCATTGCTCCCTGATTATTATTACAGTAGCTTCACTTAATAAGTATTTAATGACTCAAAAAATAATTCCAAACATTTTCACCAGCACTAGAGGTATATTTTCAGTTTCTTAATAGTCTCTTCTTTCTGTTTGCCCAAAAGACACATTGACTTCAACATGTACCAAAATGTATTTTGATACTTACTTCAACAAAGCTGTCTCCTCCTCAGATGCTTCCTTTTTTAATGCATAGAATCACTGTTATTCCAGCAACACTATCTAGAAAACTATCACTTATCATTCTTTACCTTGTCTTAATTGCTACCAAGATCTGTCTGATCTACCCTTAGAAATGTCTTTTGGATTTATTCTTTGTTGTTCATGCTAATTTCTACTCTGTCCTCTTAAATGAGGACACTATGAGTGCACTGTCCTCTTAAATGGTTTCTCTGCCTCCAGATTTTTCCTGTTAGTGTTACCGTTCCTCACTGCTGTGGAATTACATGTCCACAACAAAGATCTTATTAAATTTCTCTACCTAAAAGTTCTTAATAGGCCTTGATACTCAATATGAAGTCTGAAGACTTTGTTTGACATACATGTCCCTTTATAACCCAGCTGCAACTTTTCCTTCTACACTCATCTTTGGTGTTTGTCTCCGTGGATACTTTGTGCTATGTTCTCACCATCCTGCCTGCTGTTTGCAGATTAAAGTATAAATTTACCTTACCCTTTTACTTTTTGTTCCTTCATCTGAAATGCCATTTTTTCACTGCTATCTGAAGAATATACAGCTATTTCTTACAGAAGATCGAGTAAGTGTTCATTGTCTTGTGTGAGCTGGACTTGACTGGGTGGGTCGCCTGCTGATTTTTGACCATAGTCACTTGAGGCTGGAATCAACTGGATACAGGATTTGCTCTGTCCGTAATCCTCAGGGCCTCCATGTAGTCTTTCCAGTTGTCTCTCCAGCAAGATAACCAGGCATTTTATAGGGCAACTCAGAAAGTATGGAGACTTATCAAGCTTCTATTTGTATCATGCTTACTAAATATATCCAACTAGTCGAGTCTAGAGCTAATAGGGAAGAAAACTTTACAAGAGCTTGAATTGCACAAGATGTGGTTTTTTGGTATAGCAGAGTCTGCCCGTTAACCTCTAGTAATCCATGCTCTGACACATACAAAATATACTCACCCTATTCCTAAGAGCCCTGGAATCTTATTATGACCTCAAGATAAGGCTAGAAGTCCAGGATCTCATTCTTGTCTTGTTCAGTCACTCATTCGTGTCCAGTTCTTTACAACCCTATGGCAGGCTTCCCTATCCTTCACCATCTCCGGGAGCTTGCTCAAATTCATGTCCATTGAGTCAGTGATGCCATCCCACCATCTCATCCTCTGTCATCCCCTTCTCCTGCCTTCAATCTTTCCCAGCATCAGGGTCTTTCCCAATGAGTCAGTTCTTCACTTCAGGTGACCAAAGTATTGAAGCTTCAGCTTCAGCATCAGTCCTTCCAATGAATATAGGGTTGATTTCCTTTAGGATTGACTGGTTGGATCTCCTTGCAGTCCAAGGGACTCTCAAGATTCTTCTCCAGCACCACAGCTCAAAAGCATCAATTCTTCGGTGTTCAGCCTTTTTTATGGTCCAACTCTCACATCCATACATAACTACTGGAAAAACCATAGCTTTGACTAGATGAACCTTTGTCACCAAGGTGATCTCTACTTTTTAATATGCTGTCTAGGTTTGTCATAACTTTTCTTCCTAGGAGCAAACGTCTTTTAATTTCATGGCTACAGTCACCATCTGCAGTGATTTTGGAGCCCAAGAAAATAAAGTCTGTCACTATTTCCATTTTTTCCCCTTCTATTTGCCATGCATGAAGTGATGGGACTGGATGCCATGATCTTAAAAACTGATGCCATGAGTTTTTTGAATGTTGCATTTTAAGCCAGCTTTTTCACTGAATCTCATTACTTATGTGTGAAGGTTCTTCATGCCTAATTCCTTAAGTACAGCTGTTCAGGAGTTGCTCCTCTTGAGGTCTGTGAACTCGAAAGACTCGTTATCTAACCTTTATACAGCCAACATTCTGTGGTCAGACAGGAATAAGGTAACTAAATTAAATAATCCTATTTAAAATGGGTGGAAGGTGGGGAGGGAGGTGGGAGGGGGTTCGGGACGGGGGGACACATGTATACCTGTGGCTGATTCATGTCAATGTATAGCAAAAACTACCACAATATTGTAAAGCAATTAGCCTCTAATTAAAATAAATAAACTTAAAAAAAAACAATTAAAAAAATGGGTGGAAGGTACAGAGAAGCTGCTGTCCTATAGCCATTCTGAAATCCAGCTGGGCACACATCAGCAGCAACTGGTTAGGGCCCAGTTCTGTTAGTGGGATTGGTTCTCTGTGGTTCTTGGGTCCATCGCCTGTTTTCCATATAATGTTAAGGGGCCCAGTAGCTTCTTTTCAACTTAAACTTTATCAACAACATAGTAAGATTCCTTAAAATGCTATGCACCTTTTATGTATTTAATTATGTAGATGTTCCATTTAACAGAGGCCACACCAATAACATTTGGGTTGGCCAAAGTGTTCCTTTGTTTGGGGTACATTGTTCAATAAAGATCTTCATGAAAGTGAAAAATGTCTTGCATTTCTGCCTAACCCTGAATGAGCTTTTTGACCAAACAAATATATTTAAAACTAATATCTCTCTACTTTCAAGTCAGGATGCTGGAAGATAGTACACCAAATTCTTAGACACCCCTTTGCTCAGCTAGTCTTGGTGTGTGCCTCATATAACGTCACAGCTAAGTTTCTTAGGTTTTTCCTCCAAGACCCTTTAAGCAACTTTTTATGGATGATAGAGTATGCATAGCATCCCAAACTTACTATCACTGACATGATTTCCCCTCAAAATCAGTGTGAGATAGTGTTTGTCACTGATAATGTACACACAAAATAGTTACTGAATAAAATACTTAGTGATTGGAGCTAATGTTCTTAAAATGCCTTGTAGAAAACACTGGCATAGCCAAAATTGCACCACTCACTGATTCCTATCATTTTCCATGAAAAAACTAAAACAATTATGTTTCTTATGACATCTTTTCTGAAACTAACACCAGTTATGGACTGCTTTTGGTATTCCAATTTTATTCTCTTCCTGTAATAGACCTTCACTGTTACCAGGTGGAAGTAAATGGTACTAATAAGTTAGGCCTAAAAAAATCAACAAGGAACAGCTTTTAGTAGAAATAACTTTTCATTCATTTTAATCTGTATGATAGTATATAATTTTAGTATGTATTACTGTTTTATGTGATTGTTGCTTAAAAATCAAGTCATTTGGGATCAAAGGATAAATAATGTTAGCATCATTTTAGAAAGTCTTCAACATTAATGCTGCAAGGAGTCTTCATTTGTTCTAGGGCAATCAAAGTGCATATAAATGTTTTATATCCTACCCAGAGATCTTAATGATCAGATGCATATGTGTCTCAAGGACCTGAAGTAGGTTCACTTTTTGGTCTCCTAATTGTTAAACTATCTCTTTTGATTGAAGCCACAGTATACCCTTGAGAATATCACCTATAATTTATAGGTTATAAAAAATGCAGTTACGTCCTACATAAGGTAGCCCTTTAAACAATCCATATACGATTGGAAGTCTTTAAAATAAGGTTTCAAGTCTGGATGCAGTGTCTTTTATGGATGATAAACTGAAATTGCAGAGCTGCACATCAGTTATTCTTACCGTCATCTTTTGGTGGGAACCTATGTTTCTTGCCATAATAGGCCTCAAAGAGAATTTTCAGTTGTATAATTCTAATAATATTTGGAGATCATGCTGAGGTGGTAAATCAACCTAGATCCAATACTGAAGTTTACCCTTCTTTCCATGCCTGAGACATGAAGATGTTTTCTAAATGATCAAACTATATTTCAATAGGGCAATGATAAGGCAGATTGTTGTCCGAGTGCTTTCTTTTCAGAAACAACAAACCCCATTGTTGCAAGTAAAAGCCTAAAGCTGTGTGAATTGCCTAGTCAGTTTATGGATTTTTTAAAGCATCCTGAAAATAAATGCACACCACAGCCATTTTTTTAATACTAAGAAGATGAAATAAATTCTGCTCAAGTGATGTTGGGGTAGTTTCTTAGATCACTGGATTAAGAAAAGTTTTGTCTTATCTTTCCAAGCCTTATAAGAGAGAAAGTTTTGAGAACTATTTCAAATCAATGGTGTCAGGTTCAGGGAAGAGAGAGAGACTTATAAATTTTCTGCAAAAAGTATCAAACCAGTATGGAATTGGTGGGCTACTGAAAAAAGTAACAATAACCTAATGACTGTAGAAAAGACAATAAAAAGATTGTTCATAGAAGGGTTCACAAAGAGCTTGTAATTTGAGCAGGACTTTGAAAAATAAACACATGGCTAGGGGAAGTATAATGGAGAAAATTTTCCCTGTCAGAAAGGTCTCATGACAACACAGATGTAGAGGATAAATATACGGACACCAAAGGGAAAGGGGGTAGGTGGGATAAATTGGGAGATTGGGATTGATGTATATACACTATTGATACTATGTATAAAATAGATAACTAATGAGGACCAACTGGATAGCACAGGGAACTCTACACAATGCTCTGTGGTGACCTAAATGGAAAATCCAAAAAAGAGGGGATATGAATATTTGATTCATTTTGCTGTACAGTGGAAACTAACACAACATTGTAAAGCAACTATACTCCAATAAATTTAAAAAAAAGACTAATGTAAGAAAAATTAAACAATGACCTAGAACAAGGGTTGGTAAACTATTTTCTGTAAGGGGCCAGATGGTATAAATTTTAGCATTTACAGACAATATAGTCTCTGTTGCAGATATTCAACTCTGCTGTTGCAGCAGGAAGGAGTCACAGACAATACATAAGGGAATGAGTGTGGCTATGCTCAAAAACACTTTCCAAAGTGATGGAGGCATTCAGCCTGCAGACTAATGTTTGCTGATGTCTGGTCTAGAAAATGGCTTCCAACCTGCATATAGTTAAGCCAAGAGTAGAAACTGCTGTTGTTACTCACAAAGGCAAAAAGAAAAACATAGTCTATTTGTAACAGAGTGATTAGATCAGTTTTGTTGGAAAATGGGGTTTTGGAGATATGATGAAAGAGAAGACTTGTAAAGATAGGTAAAACAGATGCTAAGACCTAAATGGCAGATAAGTATAAAGCAAGGATTAGCAAGATAAAGCAGTTTTTTTTTTTCCAGAATTATGTTACAGCAGGTATGTGAATGTCTACAGAAATGGGAATGTGGAAAACAGATGTGGAGTTTTTGCAATAATTGGGTCATGGAGTTATGGGGACTATGGTTAGAGTATGAATGATAGGAAAAAATGGTTCAAGATCACTTTTGGAAGTTAAAAATACATCACAGCTAGTGCTTTACTGGATGTTGCTATGGGAAACAAATAAAAGGAAAAAAAAAAAAACAAGAGGTAAATCATACTAGTTTTCCAGTATAAACCTAAACTTTTTCACTGCAAAATCTGAGGGTCTTGATAAATAAAATTGCCTTAGTGTTAAACTGTTATTCTAGGGAAGTCTTTGGAGAAGGCAATGGCACCCCACTCCAATACTCTTGCCTGGAAAATCCCATGGATGGAGGAGCCTCGTAGGCTGCAGTCCATGGGGTCGCACAGACTCAGACACGACTGAAGCGACTTAGTAGTAGTAGTAGGGAAGTCTTAAATAGAGTTCTCTACCATTGCTCCCTGACACTGCACTTGAATAAAGAGATCTGGCGTCCTTTCTAGGTTCTGTGTTAGTCTACTTACTAGTCTTTAAAAAAAATTGAAATCCATACTTCGTTCAGATTTCTTTATTAGACCATTAGCTCCGTAAGGGCGGAGATTTAACATCTTGTTCATCTTTGCATCTCTGATTATGCATATATGACCATTGAGATCTGAGCAAAGAAAAATGTTTTGATCAGTTGTCAGGTTTGGGAACAGGCTATTTGTATATAACAGGAATTTAGAAGTAACAGTAATTTAAGTGTGAGAAACTTTCTGCTCAAAGGTTTCAGAATCAAAATTCCAGATATAGGCAGTTTGGAGCTTGCATTATGTCTATTGTCTAGGCCTCAGGTTTGTTTACTGTCTCCACTCTGTCCCCCATGGGGTATGATCCTCATCTTTGTTTTCCAAGATGAAGCTCTATCCATCATCTCCATGTTATTATAAGCAGCAGTATGTAGTGAAAGGAACAAGGAACATGGCTCTTTCTGCTTTTAAGAACAAGACACAGAGGTTATCTGCTTAACTTCTCCTTACATCTCATTGGCTAGAACTTGTTTGCATAATTATTAATACATCAAATGGTAGTGGTGGCTGGGATATGTAGTTTTATTAGTAGTACCCATATGCCCCCTAACAATATAGAGGTCTATTACTGGGGAATCTTAAATTATTTCCCTAAAAAACCAAAGCCCAAGACAGGGATTCTTGTGCAAATGGTCTACTGAGGCGTATACTCAGCATTAAACCTACAAGGGGAAAAACCAGGAAAAGAAGAGTTTTCAAAAGTCTAGACTTATCCTGATCCCACAGGGAGCTGTGAAACATAAACTGCACCACATAGTTTCTCCTCCCTTGAAGCAAAGGGGCGGGGCCAGGACTCTGCAGTCACCCCTATCCAGATGGCTCTTGTTATTGCTAAGATGAGTCTCTAGAAAAGGATACAGGTGTGAGCTTTGTCCAGTCAACACTCACAGTGGCTGAAGTATGGGTACAACAGCTGGTGAAGCAATTCTGAGTGGAACACCAAAAGTATCTGCTACACTGAGGAAGAAGGGGAAACAGATATTGAGGGCAAATTAGTAGCCGATTTTGGCACAGTGAAGAAACATCCCCCCACATATATTGTAATGACTCAATATCCTGGTTTTGCCATGTGAAACTGTGAAAGTGTTAGTCGCTCAGTCCTGTCTGACTCTTTGTGACCCCATGGACTGTAGCCCATCAGGCTCCCCTGTCCATGGGATTCTCCAGGCAAGAATACTGGAGTGGATAACCATGCCCTTTTTCCAGGGGATCTTCCTGAATTGAGCATCAAACCCATGTCTCTTGCATTGCAGGCAGATTCTTTACCATCTGAGCCACCAGGAAATCCCCAATTTTGCGCCTTGCATGTGGTAAATATTCTGTCAGTGTTTGTTGAATGAATAATGAATATTCTTTTTAAATTTTTTATTTATTTTCATTGGAGGATAATTGTACTTCCTTTACAATATTGTGATGTTTTTTGCCATACATCCACATGAATTGGCCATAGGCACACTCCAGTGTTCTTGCCTGGAGAATCCTAGGGACAGAGGAGCCTTGTGGGCTGCCGTCTTTGGGGTCGCACAGAGTCGGACACGACTGAAGTGACTTAGCAGTAGCATACATATGTCCCCTCCATCCTGAACCCCCTCCTGCCTCCCTTCCCAATGCTATTCCCTCCAGGTTGTCACAGATCACTGGCTTGGGGTACCCTGTTTCATGCGTTGAACTCACACTGGTCATCCATTTTACATATGGTAATGTACATGTTTCAATGCTATTCTCTCACATCATCCCATCCTCTCCTTCTCTCACTAAATCCAAAAGTCTGTTCTTTAAGTCTGTGTCCCTTTGCTGCCCTGCACATAGGATCATTGGTACCATCTTTCTAAATTCCATATATATGCACTAATATATGATTTTTGTCTTTCTCTTTCTGACTTAACTGCACTCTGTATAATAGGCTTTATGTTCATCCACCTCATTAGAACTGACTCAAATGCATTCCTTTTTATAGCTGAGTAATATTCCATTGTGTAGATGTACTACAACTTCTTTACCCATTCACCTGCCTATGGACATCTAGATTGCTTCCATGTTCTACCTATTGTGTAAATACTGCTAGTAATTAATATTCTTGAGAAAACTCTATTTTTTATTTGCACAGCCTTCCTTCTTTAACATTCTGAAAGGATTAAGCACTATTAGTATTCTGAATACTACCATGCTTCCCCCCAACATATGCATATGCATCATGCCCTCAATACTCTCTGTCTGTCCAGAATCACTCAGAACCCATTATGAATTACTTCATCAACCTGAAGAAGGATTGGCTGGACAAATCCTTGTTCTCACAAATACTTCTAGTTCTGGTTCCAGGAAAACTTGTCATTCTCCAAGAAAGGAGTAGACAACTAGCTTACTCTCATTAGCAAATATACACATTTCATGTAGTTATCATCTCTAAAGCTTAGGTGAAGAATCAGTAAGACCTTTGTCATCAGTTACCATGGCCTCAATTTCTGCAGGTTTTACAGTAACATTTCTGGCTTTCAGGAGGGTCTCCATTTAGTAACTGCTTCATGATATAGAATCTAATGTTATAAAATGAAACTTAAAAATAAATTGAATAAAGACTCAACTGATTGCTTTATATCTCACAGTTGCAGATCCCCATTTTCTCCTATGAATGATATAAAAGATAGTTGTATAAAAGAGTCAGGGTTATAGAGTAATTGAGTAACATTTGCAATATGGTCCAGTGGTTTCAGGAAAATGTTTTGCATTGCCCTAAAGGCCAAACAGGAAAAAAGGAAAAGAAATGAAAACATCACTTTAAATCAATATCACATCATTAGCTATAGTTCATATTATAGAAGGCTGACTTCAGTAAGATAGTTTATTCTTTTGTGTAAAGTAAATTTAAGCTATGCAATCTTGAACTTGTATGACAGTTTCAGGGTTTGTCAAGCCCCAGATGCAGTGCTTAGCATGTGGTTTCCATTCACAAGGTCACTCCATATAGTCCTAGTGCAGCCATAGACCTGAATTTTAAATGTTATTTAATTTGAATAGCCGCATGAGGCTCTTAGCCTTTGTTTTGAAATGGTGAAATCAAATCGTTATTGGCTTTTTCCTATAATATGTTTAGGCTTCCCTGGTGGCTCAGACGGTAAAGCATCTGCCTACAATGTGCGAGACCCGGATTCGATCCCTGGGTTGGGAAGATCCTCTGGAGAAGGAAATGGCAACCCACTCCAGTACTCTTGCCTAGAAAATCCCATGGACGGAGGAGCCTGGTAGGCTACAATCTATGGGGTCGCAAAGAGTTGGACACGACTGAGCGACTTCACCTCACCTCATAATATGTTTATATTATATAGTTATATTTTTCCCAGAGTCCTGTAAGGTAGAGGTGTAAATGATATTAGACCACAAAACTGATATTTAGAAATACTGAAAATCAAACTGGTTCCTCTGTGTAATCACTGATGGTTATAAACATTCATTTAAAAATTATAATTAGGTTATGGATGTATTATCTTAATGTTGATAGTTATTCCACAGTATATATATGTATCAAATCATCACATAGTGCACTTTAAATTTGTACAGTTATATTCATTAATTACCCTCAATAAAGTTTTTAAAAAGATTTTATAATTTACTTTTCTTAATATTCCAATGAGACTTTCCTTTCTTTTCCTCAAATAAGTAAATTTATACATAATTATTATTTCAATTCATTTTGATAGCATTGTATTTGAAGAATGATTACAATAATCTGGCAACAAATTTTCAATCGATCTGTCCTAGAATTGAGAGCTAGGCTGTGTTTCTTGTCTTGACATTGTAAACCAATCCACTAATGGCAAACTAGTCAATAATGTACATAAAACAGGAATATTATTTCTGTTACTGACAAAGCTCTCAAATAGGTTGCACTGAAGTTGATATGATTGAATTAGATAAGAATTTTTGATACTGTATTCATTCTGAATTGAATGAATTTTCTAGTAGATTATGAAGTGTCTACTCTACACCAGCTATTGGACTAGCTATTGAGAGCACAGCAGTGAATTAAGCAAGACTAAGTTCTTCCTAGACTAGGCTGGAAGTCTATTCTAGAAAAGAGTCTTTCACACAGTAATTGCTTGTGCCCTGGTTTTTAAGAAGGAAAAGGTTAGGGTGCCTTAAAATCAGCTAACAAGCCAACCTAGCCCACTTGGTGTATAAGCTCACCCTCAAAGTCTGCACTCTTCTAACTGAAATCCAAATATTTCTGGGGTTACACAAAGAATTGCCAAGGGATGTGCCACAAAGTTATTTTGAAGGGAATTCATCTCCAAAACATCAACTTCCGTATGTATTCTTGCATAAAATTGCCTGATAATTCACAGTAGCACTTTTTTCACTTTATAGAAGGGAAATTGCATTATGATGTATTGGATGCAAAATGGACTTAGGTGCCAAACAAAGGCATAGTCAGAAATATTATTTTGAAAAAATCAAGGCCACTTAAGCTCAGAGATCTCCTGCCTGTCTTACAGTATTGCCAATAAGTTTGAAGCTTACTCCAAGTTCATATACTCTTAATTCAGAGTAGTCAACATATAGTATATGATACTATACATATAGCACACAACATATACACAGCATATAGTAGTGATACAAAAATAAAAGTGGAGTGTTAGTCTGTTAGTCGCTCAGTCATGTCTGACTCTTTGCAGCCCCATGGCCTGTAGCCTGCCAAGCTCCTCTGTCCATGGAATTTTCCAGACAAGAATACTGGAGTGGGTTGCCATTCCGTTCTCCAGGAGATCTTCCAGGGATCGAACCCAGATCTCCAAAATTGCAGGCAGACTCTTTACCATCTGAGCCACCAGGGAAATCCCAGTAGATACAAATTAGATGTAATTGGAATGCTTTATAGAACTGTCATGGGCTTCCCAGGTAACACTAGTGGTAAAGAACCCACCGGCCAATGCAGGAGATGTAAGACGTGGGGGTTCGATCCCTGGGTTGGGAAGATCTCCTGAAGGAGGAAATGGCAACCACTCCAGTATTCGTGCCTAGGAAATCTGTTGGTCAGAGAGGCCTGGCAGCTATAGCCCATAGGGTCACAAAGTGTTGGACAGGACTGAAATGACTTAGCATGCAGCACATAAAACTATCATATTTTGAAGATGCATTTGATAAAACCCAAGGGTAATTTTTTTGTCTTTTTAATATATTTGATATACACGATTACCTCCCCAAAAGAGTTTTCCTTTTTGTTGCGGACCATTTTTAAAATCCATATTGAATTTGTTACAATATTGTTTCTTTTTTGTTTTGTTTTTTTTGGCTGCAAGGGATTGAACCCACAGCCCCTGCATTGGAAGACAAAATCTTAACCAATGAACCACCACAGCAGTCTTTATGAAAAAGAAAATTTTCTTTCATCAAATGATGCCATAATTTATTCCAGTTATCCTATTTAATATTTATAATATTTAATATTTCTCCCTCCTATTAACAAATAAACTGCTTTAAACTTAGAAAAAATAAATGTCAACTTAAATCACTAAGGATATTTCTCTGGTCTTTTAAGGAAATTGTGACCAAAAAAAAATTGATAACTACTACCCACTGTTTCTCAGGTTATGATCTGATAAATAATTAGATTTTAATAATCACCAGAGGGGCTAATTTAAAAATAAATTCCTGGATCCTACCACATACCTGTTTAATCAGAATTTCTAGGGGGAAAGGACTGGGAACCTTATGGTTCAATGTGCATCCAGTTTTTTCTTATCCACATTGTTTGACAATTGATATTCAGATAGTGATCTTTTTAAGGGACTTATACCCCATCCATATTCAGGGACAACAAAGTACTTTATAAAATCATAAGAATATAGAGTCTCTTGATGGAGAACACCCAGAGCCTGACATGGCACCCAGCATGTAATAGATTGAAAGTGATTGAATACAGGTTTATATTAATACCTCCTTATAAAATATTCAGTTCAGTTCAGTTGCTCAGTCATGTCTGACTCTTTGTGACCCCATGAACTGCGGCATGCCAGGCCTCCCTGTCCATCACCAACTCCCGGAGTTCACCCAAACTCATGTCCATCGAGTTGGTGATGCCATCCAGCCATCTCATCCTCTGTCGTCCCCTTCTCCTTCTGCCCCCAATCCCTCCCAGCATCAGAGTCTTTTCCAATGAGTCAACTCTTCGCATGAGGTGGCCAAAGTATTGGAGTTTCAGCTTTAGGATCATTCCTTCCAAAGAATACCCAGGACTGATCTCCTTTAGAATGTACTGGTTGGATCTCCTTGCAGTCCAAGGGACTCTCAAGAGTCTTCTCCAACACCACAGTTCAAAAGCATCAATTTTTCAGCGCTCAGCCTTCTTCACAGTCCAATTTTCACATCCATACATGACCACTGGAAAAACCATAGCCTTGACTAGATAGACTTTTAGACGATTGAATATAAAGAATACATCTTTCTAAAATTTTAAAGATGTACTCCATGGTTAACTTCTTCCAAAGACTGTTTACCTTTTCATCTGAATGTAATTTACAAATGGAACCATAGGTAGTAAAGACATAGCAGGGAGCCTTCCAGATTCCACTGCTGTGATCTTCAAATGAACGAGCCCTACGGATTATTACACCTTCTGAAAAGTTCTTAATTAAGGAAGCCAGGAGTGTGCAGAGTAACAGCCTGTGTGTTAACCCTGTTGACACAGCATAGAAATCCCACATAGATATCTCATACAAAAGAATGAAAATGTTGTTTTAGTTCCTAAATGGCAATTTCCAAGAAATTGTACTTCTAATGGAAATTGCCACCATGGATGTCTGTTCAAAGGCTTTGGTTGACAAAGGAAAGATTTGAAAATCTCAAACTTTCTTGATCTCTGGTTGTTGCTTCCATTAATTAGGTGAATATGACAGCTCTCTCTTCACCCTAATAGCCCCCCTGGAGGAAATAGCAGTTTTGTTTGTTTAAACAGTACTTAATACCTACTCTAAAATTAGAGTTTAAAACCTTTAATTCTGGAGTGCAAAAAGCTCTATGTCCTTGACTCTGATGTTTTTCATGAATATTAATTTATAAGCCAAGTCATGACTTAAAAGTATTTGGTCATTTCAGGTTTTAATCATTTCCTTTGGGATTATTTTCCTACTAGGTAAGATTTATTTCTACTGTTCCAGACCCTTTCTCTGTTGGTCACAGAAAAATATTAGTTTCCACAGAATAGCTATCATGTTCTTTAAAATGGATTCAGTGCTGATATCTAATCATCAAATATCAGACCATAGATATTCAGATTGTTTATCATTATTTAACTTTTAAATTATTTAAACAGTATATACAGAGACATACACAGATGCTTAAACACATATACTTTTTTTTAATAAATGCAGTTCAATTGGAACATTGTTCTCTTTTGTTTGAAATTTAACAAGATTTGTTGAACACCTACTAAGCATCAGACCTGCAGTTTTGTCTGATGATATAGAGAAGGAAAAATGGATAAGAACATATTTCCTGAAGATACCACAGTCAATCAGGGAAAATGAACTCATGAAGGATTATCTGTACACTAAATGGCAAATTCTGTTCAAGATCTGGTGACAAAGTGTTATTGCAATGGGGAAGTTTCAAGGATGGATCCACAAAGTGGTGCACTGAGGCAATAGGAGATGGCTTTTTATTGATAGATAAATAGAAAGGACATTTTATATCACACAGTGGAAGTAGCACAATGCCAGCCGTGATGATTTGGGAAGAGGTGCTCTGAGAAGGGAAGAACAACAGATGTATGTAGCTGGAGTGAGGAGTGCATGATGGTGTGTGGGCAGATACAGAAGAACCTAGAAAGGAAGCTTGTGGGCAGATACGAGAACTGTCTGTGGATGGAATACCAGGCTCAGGAGTTTCATTTTTTCTTAAGAGATGGAGACCGTAATCCAGGATGGCTTATATGCCATGGAGAAAGTTTTTCTGGGTATTATGTCATCCAGGCAATTATTTAACTGTTCTTTCAGAGCTCAACTCAGGTTAGATGATGGCTCAGAATCAAAGCCAAGTCTTTGTCCTCAAGAATTTTATAGTATTATGAAGAATTAAATTAATTAAGTTAGCAATTAATGTCTAATATGAGAAAAGTTATGGGAGAGGAAAGAACAGAGTGTAGTGGGTATATAGATGAGGCATATAATTTTGAATAAAAATCAGGAAAGTCTTAATGATTTAAGTGTTGAGTTCTGTACTGTGCTGTGCTAAGTCACTTCAGTCATGTCCAACTCTTTGTGACCCCATGGACTATAGCGCGCCAAGTTCCTCTGTCTATGGGATTCTCCAGGCAAGAATACTGGAGTGGGTTGCTATGCCCTCCTCCAGGGGAATCTTCCTGACCCAGGGATGGAACCCACATCTCATATGTCTCCTGCATTCGCAAGTGGTTTCTTTACTGCCAGCGCCACCTGGAAAGCCCATTGAGTTCTGATACAGGAATAAAATTTAGATAAATGAAAAGGAGGTTTTGGAGGGGGTGGGAAAATCATATAAAGCTAGAGTCATTATACATGCCTTCTGATTGTCTAGGACTATATAGCAAAGTGCCTATATTTTGTGTTGTTGTAAGATGCAGCTATGAAAGATATCAGTTCATGGAAAAGTGAAAGTGAAAGTTGTTCAGTCATGTCCGACTCTTTGTGATCCCATGGACTGCACAGTCCATGGAATTCTCCAGGCCAGAATACTGGAGTGGGTAGCCTTTTCCTTCTCCAGGGGACCTTCCCAACCCAGGGATCGAACCCAGGTCTCCTGCTTTGCAGGTAGATTCTTTACCAGCTGAGCCACCAGGGAAGCCCAAGAATACTGGGGTGGGTTGCATATCCCTTCTCAATTGGATCTTCCTGTCCCAGGAATCGAACCAGGGTCTCCTGCATTGCAGGCGAATTCTTTACCAACTGAGCTATCAGTTCATGGACTTGGTGCAAAACTAAAGAGGTAAAAACATTTTACTAAAAGATGCAGGGAGCCAGTGATTTTAAGCAGATGAATGACAATATCAGATTTGAGTTTTAGGGAGGTCATTTGACAGCTATGTGCAAGGAAGTTAACTGGAGGGTTTAGTGCACCACCTAACTACAGGCTTGTCTTGTATTGGGCACCCTAAGAAGTAGGCCCCAAGGAAGCATTACTAGAGAAATCAAGAAGTGATATGGAGGAGAGAAGGAAGTCAATAAAATTTTGTTATAAAGTTAGTTACTCTTTGAACAACTGGACATTACATCCACTGGAAGACTCAAGAAAACGCAGATTTGCCCTCAGAGTTATCACTCACAAGGAAAGGGGAAGATGGGTTATTTATCCACAAACTCTCCATCTGTTCCTTATTGAGGGCTTCTTCTAGAAGTTTTAGCTCTCCTGCATTGCTGGCTTGTCAGTCATGGAAACTAAGCTTGGT
Organism: Capra hircus; assembly: GCF_001704415.2. Classification (NCBI taxonomy): domain Eukaryota; kingdom Metazoa; phylum Chordata; class Mammalia; order Artiodactyla; family Bovidae; genus Capra; species Capra hircus. The sequence continues at coordinate 41,487,055 of NW_017189516.1, read as the reverse complement.
CCCAAGTCCACACAAAAGCCCTCAGCTGGAAGGTTTCAGATGTGGATAGGAAGCAGCCTTTATATGGCAGCCATTTGGTCAGGGATCCGGCATCATGGGCTAGATGGGAAGTGTTGAGGACCTTCACTTAGACCATGATAATGAGACTCCAGAGGAGCTCAGGAGAGCTACTTGGCCATCGCTTTCATATGATTTGACTGTGGATTTAATGTTAGGGATGAATCAGCAAGGATGATTTCCCAGAAAGTAGATAGATACTGAAGATGTTGTGAATGTGTTTCTTTTTTAACAACCAAAAGGTTTTACTGTATGTGTGAAACCAATATTGAAACTTCTTTATAATTGTATCTATTTCAAAAAAAGGATTATGTTATAGCACTATACACACTGACTAGGAACAAGAAGACATGGAGTAGTTCTTGATGTTCAAAAATTTAAAGGTAAAGCTTGGATGATACTCTTAATATCTCAGAGTCTCTCATGAAAAAAAAAATGAGGTCAATATCAAAGTGTCTTTTTATAGGCAACAAGAACCAAAGTGCCCATAAACCTTGTACAGAACTTTTGAGGGGACATATGTATACCTGTGGCTGATTCATGTTTATGTATGGCAGAAACCAACACAATATTGTTAAGCAATTAGCCTCCAAATAAAAATAAATTTTATAAATAAAATAGACGTCACATCAAGTATTTTAGCCCTTGGATCTAGCAAGCTGTTTATTTTTTAATTTTTTATTGAAGTATAGTTGATTTACAACTTTGTGTTGGTTTCATGTGTATAGCAAAGTGATTCAGTTGTGTGTGTGTGTATGTATTCTCTTTCAGATTCTTGTCTAAGTCATTGCAAGATATTGGTATAGGTCCCTGTTCTATAAATAGGTTTTGTTGTTTATTTTATATATAAGAGTATGTATCTGTTAATCCCAAACTCGTAATTTATCCCTCTTCTCTGTGTCCTTTTGGTAACCATAAAATTGTTTTCTATGTCTGTGAGTCTGTTTCTGTTTTGTAAATAAATTCATCTGCGTTATTTTTTAGATTCTTCAAATAAATGATGTCATATGATATTTATATTTCTCTGACTTACTTCACTTAGTATGATAGGTCCATCCGTGTTGTTACAGATCAAGTTGTTCATTTTCAATGAATGAGTGACTCTAGTTAAAGAACTTGCATTTCTCCCATACCTGTATTTGAATGGCTGTCATTAAGTGATGTGGTGTTGTGTAGTTTTAGTTGCTATGTTGTGTTTGACTCTTTTGTGACGCCATGGACTGTAGCCTACCAGGCTCCTCTGTCCATGGGATTTTCCAGGCAAGAGTACTGGAGTGGGTAGCCATTTCCTTCTCCAGGGGAATCTTCCTGACCCAGGGATCAAACCCACGGCTCCTGCATCTCTTTACCACTGAGCCACCAGGGAAGCCTGCCTTTAAGCAATACTGCTTTGCTAAAATATCTGTACTTAGTATAAATTTCATATACTCTTTCTTTCTCTACCAAACAAGTGTCTCTTATAACCTTTCAGTCAAATAAATTACTGACTCTACATGCGTATTTTAAGAAAAATAGAGAGATAAAAGTATATTTTCACTTCTACCCCAGTAAACTTGCTCTTTATCTGTGCTAAAAAGAAATTTCCACAGGACATATTTATGAGACACTTGATTGTAACAAAATCCTCAGGTCATTGGAACTCAGTGTTGAGTTAGATCTCCACCTCCTCCAGTATGTGTATTAATTATCTTATGGGAAATAACCTTTATACTTGACTTTTTCCAGGAAAGCCTTGAACCACATCTGGGAGTCAGGTTAGCATTAAATCTCTTCCTCCTTCTCTCTACTTGAGAGGGGACTTATTTTTCTGGTTTTAAAGAAAAAAAGTTGTGATTCCTACAGAAATATACACAGGGCCAGCACTGCTGCTTTATCAGTCAAGATGAGGTTTCTCTTCCCACTTTCTCTTTCCTTTCTGGCTTTTGAAGTTCAAGCTTATCTAAGAATTAATTTAAATGAATTTATTTCACAATATCTTTCAATTACTTTAGCAAGCTTCTACCAGAGTATTGGGTTACTTTCTTTTTCAAAGAATTCAAGTTGTCTTTTCCAAAATGTGTACTTAAAATTACTTTGAAAAAGAAGATAATTGGTGTTAGAAGTTTTCTTCAAAAGAATCTAGGTGGTGGTTAGGACATTGGGTAAGGACATAGATGAAATTAAATCAGCAACGTGTGGATAATTGTTGAAACTAGGCGATGGTGTATGGGAGTTATTTAGAGATCTTTATTTTTGCATATATTTGAAAGTATCCATAATTTTAAAAATTGAGAACACAAAAAATTTAAATGGTTGTCACAATCTTGTTTATGTAGCTGTCATTCACCTCTTTTGTGTATCAGTGCTTCCCAGGTGGTGCTAGTTGTAAAGAACCTGCCTGCTAATGCAGGAGACATAGGAGATGAGGGTTCGATCCTTGGGTTGGGAAGATCCCCTGGAGGAGGGCATGACAGCCCGCTCTGGTATTCTTGCCTGGAGAATCCCACGGACAGAGGAGTCTGCCAAGCTACAGTCCATGGGGTCATGAAGAGTCAGACATGGCTGAAGCGACTTAGCACACATGCGTGCCCTGATCATCTCCCCTTTGATCACCAACAAGCACTTTCCAGCCAGTGAATAGGGTATTTTTACTTCTTCCCTAAAACTCTCTTTTACTCCTCCCCCTACTTTCTTCCTCCCTGCCTCCGGTCAGTGCCATTACCATCCACTCATTCATCTCTTCATCCCTCTATCCATTATTAAATTCGATGAACATTTATTGACTACCTATTATGTGGCTAACACTGGGCTAATTATTGAAGAATCTAAGACCAGCAAAAACTGGTCCTTTGTCCTTAAAGGCTTTACAGAACACAGGCCAAGAAATATCAGTATAATCAGAGCCTGTTATACAGAGTGAAGTAAGTCAGAGAAAAACAAATATCGTATATTAATGCATATACATGGAGTCTAGGAAAATGGTACTGATGAACCTGTTTGCAAGGCAGGAATAGAGACTCAGACATAGGGAACAATTTTGTGGGCCCAGTGGGGGCAGAAGAAGGTGAGATGAATTGAGAGAGTAGCCCTGAAATATGTATATTGCTGCTGCTGCTGCTGTTGCTGTTAACTCTCTTCAGTCGTGTCCGACTCTGTGCAACCCCATAGACGGCAGCCCTCCAGGTTCCCCTGTCCCTGGGATTCTCCAGGCAAGAACACTGGAGTGGGTTGCCATTTCCTTCTCCAATGCATGAAAGTGAAAAGTGAAAGTGAAGTCGCTCAGTCGTATCCGACTCCTAGCAGCCCCATGGACTACAGCCCACCAGGCTCCCCCGTCCATGGGATTTTGCAGGCAAGAGTACTGGAGTGGGGTGCCATTGCCTTCTCTGGAAATATGTATATTACTATATGTAAAATAGATAGCTAGTGGGAAGTTGCTGTATAACACAGGGAGCTCAATCTGGTGTTCTGTGACAACCTAGAGGGGTGGGATGGGGTGGGAGGTAGGAGGGAGGTTCAAGAGGGAGGGGGCATATGTATACCTAGGCTGATTCATGTTGATATATAGCAGAAACCAATGCAATATTGTAAACCAATTATCTTCCAACTGAAAATATTTTTTTAATCACATGAAATACATGTAAAATTATAATAATAACAGCTGTTGAAGGGGAAAGGTTATGGGAGAGTATAATCAGGTCTGAGTTTGTAACGACTAAACTGATCAGACCTGCAGACTGAGACAACATAACATAACCCTTAACCAACCCATGGCAGACATGTACCTTGAGTGAGTAATCAGCTTATTATTATGATGATGTCACTATAAGATTTGGGGCTCGTTGGTAGTCTAGCCTATCCTGATGAACATACGTTTTTATGATGTATCATCATCCTATGTGTTGAAGACACCAAGGTTGATGGCAGAGCTTGATGGGAACAGGAAACCTTGAAACCAGGTACCTAAGCCTCTCTTGAGTGTGGCTAGAAAATGAGAGCAGAGAGGGCAAAAGATTATAGAGCCAACTGGTTTAAATTTTTAAGTAGCCAGATTTTAGATGAGAGTTATTACTAAGTTATTATTGAAAATTGTAACAGGAAGCAAGGACATCAGCAGAAACTCTTGTCTCTGAAGTAAAGACTGTGAGGAAATGAATAGGCACCACTTGAGGTGACTCCAGGGGGGGTTATATTCACAGAGGAGAACCAGATTTTATTGGGTTAATGGCTGAAAGAGAAGGGGAGGCTGTGACTTTAAGGCAGTTATGTGATTATGGAAACGTTATACCAGAGAGTAGAGAGACTTTGATTTATGAGATAGGTGGAGGCACTGGATATGAATGAATGAGTGAAATACAGAACATTATGGAGATGCATGTGTAGTAAAGGTACCTGTGTCTTTGGGGAGGGATGCTAACAGTTTTAACATCAATTTATGAAACGGAAGATGACAGACACGGTGAACTCAATCTGTCTCTTTGAGGACAGTGACTTACTTGATTAAGGTGGAGGCACACCTGGAGGCCATTGGATCTGTTTTCTTTAAATATTGGGTTGCTGGTGAACCAGATTTTCAGGTCCCCAGGGTCCATTACTACTCTTCAATCTCATCTCTCACTGTCACATGTTTAATTGCTTGTGTGTGTGTGTGTGTGTGTGTGTGTGTGTGTGTGTGTGTGTGTGAGCTAAGTCAGCTCAGTCGTGTCCAACTGTTTGCGACCCTATGGAATGTACTCGGCCAGGCTCCTCAGTCCATGAGGTTCTCTAGGCAAGAATACTGGAGTGGGTTGCCATTTCCTCTTCCAGGGGATCTTCCTGATGGAAGAATGGAACCCATGTCTCCTGCATTGCAGGCAGATTCTCTACCAATGAGCCACCTGGGAAACCCATTTAATTCCTTACAATCCAGCTATTGGAAACTTTTATTCCTCACCATTTATAAAGATTTATAAATACAAATATAAACCTGAACTTGTTACTCCCTATCTTAAAATTCCTTCAGTGATGCCTCAACTTTTAAGGACAACATTTAAGACCTGTTAGAGCACAAAGGCTCTTTACCACATCTCCTATAGCTTCTACCCTAATGTACCCTCAAGCCACTTACCCCTACATCAGCCACTCAAAACTACAATGCTTTAAGTTTCTTATTTTTTTTTATTTAATTTTTATTGGAGTGTGGCTGCTTTGCAATTGTGTCAGTTTCTGCTGTAAGCAAAGTGAATCAGCTGTATGTATACATATGTGTCTGCTTTTTTTGGATTTCCTTCCCATTTAGGTCACCACGGAGTACCAAGTAGAGTTTCTTGAGCTATACAGTATTTTCTCATTAGTTATCTATTTTAGACATAAGGTCAAGAGGGTAGATATGTCAGTCCCAATGTCCCAGTTTCTTAGGTCTCATGTTGTTGTGCTAGTATCTGTGCTGTTCAAACTATCTACAGCCTTTGTGCAATCCTTTTCATTGAGGTAACACTTCTGGCTATAGTCTGACCCAATGACCCTTTGTATGTGTTTTTCTAATGGCCTTTGAAATTACTCAACTATCTGTAAATTTCAGAAACACCTTTCAGATACCAATCAGTCAGCTTATTTCAGTACTTTTCCCCTGAAATTTGGGAAGGCATGATTTTATTTCTGTTGGACTTTTTCAATATTTTATCTATGATCCATGCTAACATAATCATGGTACATACGAACAGTTTTATGGATTTAAATACAATTAGATGAAATAGGGAGAAGAAGAAAACAAATTAGGAGATATGAAAAGCCATCGCAGCAGAGAAAAATCTGTAGAAAACTTCAAGGAAGATTTGGAACTAAGGGCTATACACAATCTAAAAGGGAAATAACAGAGTAAAATTTGAGTCATTATGTAGAATTGAAGTAACTGGACACATGATTGTAGATGTTTATTTTGATAAGTGGAAAGTTTTGTCATCATTTCTACATTTTCTTCATAGTTAGTAACCTTCATAAATTCTTTATTTCAGTAAATGTAAGATGCCAAATATTGTAAGAGACACAATCAGTATCTGTGCCAATAAACTATGACACAATGCTTTCTTATCACAGCGATTGTAAAAGATGTTCCAGTTTCAGAGATGATAAAATGTGAACAAAATGTACATCTTAGAATTGATGAAATCTAGAAATTGATGAAAACAGACAAGTGACTAAATGATTAAATATGTGGCATTAGAAAACTTCCAGAGGAAATCAAGCCAGGGCATGAGAAACTTTTAAAAAAATAATTTTTAAAAAATCAGTAAAATGGCTTGGCCAGTATTTGTTTGACAAGGTGTTTTTGAAACCTAAACATGTTAATTATTTCCAAACACATGATAAAGATTATTATCTTGGACTCTGTGAAGTGAGATGTTGACTTGTAGCAAACTGATAAGTTGTAAATTATTTTTGTCTGGGAGAGATGCACATGAATTCACTTCAAAAGAAAGTACAGTTTAGTTCAGTTGCTCAGTCGTGTCCAACTCTTTGTGACCCCATGGACTGCAGCATGCCAGGCTTCCCTGTCCATCACCAACTCTTGGATCTTGTTCAAACTCATGTCAATTGAATTGATGATGCCAACCAACCATCTCATCCTCTGTCATCCCCTACTCCTCCTGCCTTCAATCTTCCCCAGCATCGGGATCTTTTCCAATGAGTCAGTTCTTCACATCAGGTGGGCAAAGTATTGGGAGATTCAGCTTCAGCATCGGTCCTTCCAGTGAATATTAAGGACTGATTTCCTTTAGGATTGACTGGTTTGATCTCCTTGCAGTCCAAGGGACTCTCAAGAGTCTTCTCCAATACCACAGTTCAAAAGCATCAATTCTTTGGTACTCAGCTTTCTTTATCGTCCAACACTCACATCCATACATGACTACTGGAAAACCATAGCTTTGACTAGATGACATTTGTCCGTAAAGTAATGTCTCTGCTTTTCAATTTGCTGTCTAGGTTTGTCATAGCTTTCCTTCCAAGGAGCAAAATCTTTTAATTTCTTGGCTGTGCTCACCATCTGCAGTGATTTTGGAACCCAAGAAGATAAATCTGTCACTGTTTCCATTGTTTCCCCATCTATTTGCCATTAAGTGATGGGACCGGATACCATGATTTGTCTTTTGAATGTAAAGTTTTAAGCTAGCATTTTCACTCTCCTCTTTCACTTTCATCAAAAGGACCTTTAGTTCCTCTTTGATTTCTGCCATAAGGGTGATGTCATCTGCATATCTGAAGTTATTGATATTTCTCCTGGCAATCTTGATTCCAGTTTCTGCTTCTTCCAGTCCAGGATGAAATGCTTCATCCAGCATTTCACATGATGTACTCTGCATATAAGTTAAAAATCAAGGTGACAATATACAGTCTTGATGTACTCCTTTCCCCATTTGGAACCAGTCCATTGTTCCATGTCTGATTCTAACTGTTGCCTCTTGACCTTCTTACAGATTTCTCAGGAGGCAGGTAAAGTGGGCTGGTATTCCCAACTCTTTAAGAATTGTCCACAATTTGTTGTGATCCACACAGTCAAAGGCTTTGGCGTAGTCAGTAAAGCAGAAGTAGATATTTTTCTGGAACTCTCTTGCTTTTTCAGTGATTGAACGGATGTTGGCAATTTGGTCTCTGGTTCCTCTGCCTTTTCTAAATACAGCTTGAACATCTGAAAGTTTTCAGTTCACGTACTGTTAAAACCTAGCTTGGAGAATTTTGAGCATTACTTTGCTAACATGTGTAGAGTGCAATTGTGTGGTATTTTGAACATTATTTGGCATTGCCTTTCTTTGAGATTAGAATGCAAACTGATCTTTTCCAGTCCTGTGGCCACTGCGGAATTTTCCAAATTTGCTGGTGTATTGAATGTAGCACTTTAATAGCTTCATCTTTTAGGATTTGAAATAGCTCAGCTGTAATTCCATCACCTCCACTAGCTTTGTTCATAATGGTGCTTCCTAAGGCCCACTTGACTTCACATTCCAGGATGTCTGGCTCTAAGTGAGTGATCACACCATCATGGTTATCTGGGTCGTGGAGATCTTTTTTGTATAGTTCTTCTGTGTATTCTTGCCACCTCTTCTTAATATCTTCTTATGTTGGTATTTACCATCTGATGATATCTATGTTTAGAGATGCCAAACTTTCCTGTTTCTCCAGGTATCTCTTGACTTCCTACTTTTGCATCCCAGTACCCTATGATGAAAAGGACATCTTTTGTAGGTGTTAGTTCTAGAAGGTCTTGTAGGTCTTCATAGAACCATCCAACTGCATCTTCTTCAGCATTAGTCATTGGGGCATAGAGTTGGATTACTGTGATATTGAATTGTTTGCCTTGAAAACGAACAGAGATCATTCTGTTGTTTTTGAGATTGTATCCAAGTACTGCATTTTGGACTCCTTTGTTGACTCTGAGGGCTACTCCATTTTTTCTAAGGGATTCTTGCCCATAGTAGTAGATATAATGGTCATCTGAATTAAATTCGCCCATTCCTGTCCATTTTAGTTCACTGATTCCTAGAATGTTGATGTTCACTCTTGCCATCTCCTGTTTGACCACTTCCAATTTACCTTGATTCATGGACCTGACATTCCAGTTCCCTATGCATTATTGTTCTTTAAAGCATTGGACTTGACTTCCATCCCCAATCACATCCACGACTGGGCATTGTTTTTGTTGTTTTCTTTCTTCAGAAGAAAACCAAACCCCAAAGTTGCAGTTTATCACCCTGTAGTACATTAGCCAGTTTTGTATCTAATTTTGCAATCTTATTCCAGGACTTTTTCCTTTGTCAAAGAGATATTGCACCTGCCAGTTGTTACAAATGGCAAAAGACTTCATTCAAGACTCACAGAGTAGGGACTAGAGATTGACCTTAGTGCATTTGTTTTTGTTGTTGTTTTACTTTGCTTTTCTGGCTGCTTGGCATGTGAGATCTTAATTCCCCAACCAGGGATTGAACTCATGCCCCCTGCAGTGGAAGCCTGGATTTTTAACCACAGGACCACGAAGGAAGTCTCATAGGGCATTTGTAAACAGCTCTCAGCTAGTGGAAATGTACTGGACGGCATTAAGGGAAGGTTGGTCAGCATTTAGACCACCTGTGCTAACTGGTACTTATCAAAGTTATACTCCTACTTTTCCACAGAGACTGAGGGACAGGGGTGCTGTCCTTCTTGATGATTATATTTCAGAAGGATTCCTCCCAGGTGCTTGAGAAAGATATTCCTGGCTTGTAGAAGATTTATATCTCAAAGAGACAGAACAAGAATCTACAATTGCAAGCTTTCTCAAACTAAGTGCTCTGAGGAAAGGAACTTGGGTGGTGGGAGGTGATCTTCAGGGGAAAAATCCCATCTGATGTTTAGTCAAGCTGAGAGAAAGGTCAAGGCCATTTTCATCATTTTCACAGAGTGTATATCCCAGTCTCTGGTATTTGTTTAGAACGAAATTTGTTATCCTCTGGTTCTCTCCAAACCTTTCACATACATTCATGGTGTATTTGTATGAGATTAAGGTTGTTTACGTTTTTGAAAATTATAGTGTGACTTCTTTTTCTCCTGTGATATAGTTGATAGAACAAGCAGAAATAAGACACTGAAATCAGAAAAAAAAGAACACAAATAAAAACAAAAATTCACATTAAAACACAGATTTAGAAAGGACCAAAAAAAAAAAAATCATTTCTGGAATCTGACTAATGAGACAGCATGGGGAAGGTTAATGGAGTAAGGAGAAGAATAAATGGAAATAATTGTGTTTGGAATGTGAACATTAACATAATGGAGAGCAATGAATAAGAAGCATGACAGTGTTAAGTATTTTATGTCATTGTCCCAAGAGATGCTCATTTGAGAGATCACACCAAAAAAAAAAAAAACAAACACCATTTCAAATCCTAGGAAGTGTATGTAATAACAAAATAATGAAGGAGCTCAGAAGAATCAGAGAATAAACCATTTATTACCACCTCTTAAGTAGCTTCCAATCCCCTTCCAAAATTTTCTTTGTAAATTCAAAAGTTAACTTGAATTCTGACTCAGACATAAATGAAGCTTGCAGCATTTACTTCTTTATTGCCATGAGAAAGATTTATCTTGATCTGTTTAAATCCTTCTAGGCAGTCCTATTTATTTAAATTTATAAAAGTCCTTTTCTTTGATGTTTCTCTAAGTTTGTTTTTTCATTGTCTGAGAAAATGAACTGAAAAATCTAATTTCCATTTCCTAAATTACTATTTTTCCCCATGAAATTTCTAGGACTCTCCAGCTGATTGGAGGAAAATGGAGTATGGCAAATTGTCTTCTAGAGGAACACTTCACAATTAGAAATTGCCAAAAGTATAGATCAAAGCAGTATATGACAGCATTAAAGCTAGCTCATGGACGATGATGCATAAAGATTTTTGCTTTAACAGTGTATATCTCATAATTATTTTTACCAAGTCACAATATAAAACATATTTTGTACATTAAATGTACTCAATAAATGAAGGATAAATTTTAAAAACAACTACCTGCTTTCTTTCCATTCTAAATGTAATCAGTATGCACCAAGCAGTAAAGAATATGGCAGAGCTATGTTTCAGATTCCTGTAATAGTGACATCTCAGGAACAGGCTTCTCAAAGATTGTTTTCAGGACTAGTATTGTCTCTGGTTCAATGGAATTAGCAATATCCAATATAACTTGAGAGTCCCTTGGACTGCAAGGAGATTCAACCAGTCCATCCTAAAGGAGATCATTCCTGGGTGTTCATTGGAAGGACTGATGTTGAAGCTGAAACTCCAATAATTTGGCCACCTGATGCAAAGAGCTGACTCATTGGAAAAGACCCTGATGCTGGGAAAAATTGAGGGCAGGAGGAGAAGGGGACGACAGAGGATGAGATGGCTGGATGGCGTCACTAACTCAACGGACACGAGTTTGGGTGGACTCCAGCAGTTGGTGATGGACAGGGAGGCCTGGCCTGCTGCGGTACATAGGGTCACAAAGAGTTGGACACAACTGAGCAACTGAACTGAATATAACTTTGTATAAAGAGGAAAGCATTCTGTTATTTTTGTTAATTCAGTACATTAACCAGTAACCACATGTAACTGTTAAACTCTTAAGATGTGACTTTGTTGTTCAGTCACTCAGTCGTGTCTGACTCTTTGCGACCCCATGGACTGCAGCACTCCAGGCTTCCCTGTCCTTCACCATCTCCTAGAGTTTGCTCAGATTCATGTCCATTGAGTCAATGATTCCATCCAATCATCTCATCCTCTGATGTCCCCTTCTCATCCTGCCCTCAGTCTTTTCCATCATCAAGCTCTTTTCTAATGAGTTGGCTCTTCGCATCAGGTGAACAAAGTATTGGAGCTTCAGCTTCAGCATCAGTCCTTCCAGTGAATATTCAGGGTTGATTTCCTTTAGGACTGACTGGTTTGATCTCTTTGCTGTTCAAGGGACCCTCAGGAGTCTTCTCCAGCACCACAATTTTAAAGTATCAATTCTTTGGTGCTCAGCCTTTTTTATGGTCCTGCTATCACATCTGTACATCGCTATTGGGAAAACCATAGCTTTAATTATATAGACCTTTGTCAGCAAAGTAATATCTCTGCTTTTTAATATGCTGTCTAGGTTCGTCATGGCTTTTCTTCCAAGGAGCAAGCATCTGTTAATTTCATGCCTGCAGTCACCATCTGCAGTGATTTTGGAGCCCAAGATCAGACTTTGGGCTGATAAAGACAGACTTTAAGGTCTGTCACTGTTTGCACTGTTTCCCCATCTTTTGCCATGAAGTGATGGGACCAGATGCCATGATCTTTGTCTTTTGGATGTTGAGCTTTAAGCTAGGTTTTTCACTCTCCTCTTTTACCTTCATCAAGAAGCTCTTTAGTTCCTCTTCACTTTCTGCCATGGGTGTCATCTGCATGTCTGAGGTTACCAGCATTTCTCCCAGCAATCTTAATTCCAGCTTGTGCTTTATCCAGCCCAGAATTTTGCATGATGTACTTTGCATATAAGTTAAATAAACAAGGTGACAGTATACAGCCTTGACATACTCCTTTCCCAGTTTGGAACCAGTCCATTGTTCCATGTCTTCCCTGATAGCTCAGTTGGTAAAGAATCCACCTGCATTCAGGATGGGGAACACGTGTACACCCGTGACAGATTCATGTTTATGTATGGCAAAACCAATACAATATTATAAAGTAAAAAAAAAAAAAAGACTGAAAAAAATAATAAATTTATATTGGAAAAAAAAAAAAAGAATCCACCTGCAATGCAGGAGAACCTGGTTCAATTCCTGACTCGGAAAGATCCAGTGGAGGAGGAATAGGCTAACCACTCCAGTATTCTTGGGCTTCCCTTGTGGCTAAGCTGGTAAAGATTCCACCTGCAATGCAGGAGACCTGGGTTTGATTCCTGGATTGGGAAGATCCCCTGGAGAAGGGAAAGGCTACCCGCTCCAGTATTCTGGCCTGGAGAATTCCATGGCCTCTATAGTCTATGGGGTCACAAAGAGTCAGACACGACTGAGAGACTTTCTCCATGTCTGGTTATGGCTGTTGCTTCTTGACCTGCATACAGGTTTCTCAGGAAACAGGAAAGGTGGTCTGGTATTCTCATCTCTTTAAGAATTTTCCAGTTTGTTAAGACCCACACAGTCAAAGGCTTTAATATAGTCAATGAAGCAGAAATAGATGTGTTTTTTTTTTTTCTGGAATTTTTTATTTTTTTAGATGTGACTAGGAAAACAATAACTAAAATTTTTATTTTCTATCATATAAATTAGTCATGTATTTCTGGTAGCTACTGTACTGAAAAACACAACCTTGTTTGATGAGTTCTTCAGTAATAAAGAAAAATGTTAATTTTTTTTGTTTAAAAAACAAAATCTTTCTTAAACCCTGCTTCACCTAGTAGCTCCCAAATTTAGTTGAGCAAGGAATTCCTCTTTTACCTCTGAGTAGAACATTGAGACTCATTTCTTTTTAAGTCAACAATAAAATGTGATTAAGTATTTAGAGCCATTTACATATTTTCCTTCTTTTATTTGCTCATTCATTTGCATCTTTACTCAGCTAGCATCTCTTGAGCTAGTTGTACTGGGCAGGGGTGTGATACAGTCTCATTCTCATTAAACCATCAATAGATTTAAATGTGGGTGTATAAACTTCAATGTTCTCAACTGAAAGTGAAATTCACTCAGTCGTGTCCAACTCTTTGTGACCTCATGGACTGTAGCCTGCTAAGCTCCTCTGTCCATGGGATTCCCCAGGCAAGAATATTGGAATGGGTTGACATTCCCTTCTTCAGGGGATCTTCCTGACCCAGGGATCGAACCTGCATCTCCTACATTGCAGGCAGATCCTTTACTGTCTGAGTCACCAGGGAGGTTCACTGCTCTCAAAGTAACTCTCAAAAGTTTAACCTGAAAGCAGGAACAGGCCTCTCATCTTTTAGTCTCCAACAGAACAGGCACACATGCAGGCACACACGCGCGTGCACACACTTACATACTCACATTCTCCATCTTTTCCCACTTCCAGCAACCTGCCAGCTGATTTCTCCCATGCCCTTCTTTCTTTTCCTAATCTGTTCTCAGCAAAGTAAGAGACATTCTAAAATGTAAATCTCATTAGGCCCCTCCCTAGATCAAACTCTTCCAGAATTATCTCAGTTTCTATCAAGATAAAGTCCATAATCTTGGAGCAGTTTTAAATTCCTATAAGATGTACAGTCTTCCATGTTTATTCCTGAACCCAGAGAACTAAGCATCATAGAAAGGTGTCTGTGTGCATGTATGCAAAGTCGCTTCAGTCGTATCCTACTCTTTGCGACCCATGCACTGTAGCCCGCCAGGCTCCTCTGTCCATGGGGATTCTCCAGGCAAGAATACTGGAGTGGGTTGCCATGCCCTCCTCCAGGGGACCCAGGTATTGAACCTGCATCTTTTTTTTTTTTTTGAACCTTAGTTCTTTTTTTTTTTTTTTTTTTACTTTATTTTACTTTACAATACTGTATTGGTTTTGCCATACATTGACATGAATCCACCACGGGTGTATACAAGCTCCCAATCCTGAATCCCCCTCCCACATCCCACCCCATATCATCTCTCTGGATCATCCCGATGCACCAGCCCCAAACATCCTGTATCTTGTATCCAACATAGACTGGCACTTCGTTTCTTACATGATAGTATACATGTTTCAATGCCATTCTCCCAAATCATCCCACCCTCTCCCTCTCCCTCAGAGTCCAAAAGTCCATTCTGTACATCTGTGTCTCTTCTGCTGTCTCGCATACAGGGTCATCATTACCATCTTTCTAAATTTCATATATATGTGTCAGTATACTGTATTGGTGTTTTTCTTTCTGGCTTATTTCACTCTATATAATCGGCTTGAGTTTCATCCACCTCATTAGAACTGATTCAAATGTATTCTTTTTAATGGCTGAGTAATACTCCATTGTGTATATGTACCACAGCTTTCTTATCCATTCATCTGCTGATGGACATCTAGGTTGTTTCCATGTCCTGGCTATTATAAACAGTGCTGTGATGAACATTGGGGTACCTGTGTCTCTTTCAACTCTGGTTTCCTCAGTGTGTATGCCCAGCAGTGAGATTGCTGGGTAATATGGCAGTTCTATTTGCAATTTTTTAAGGAGTCGCCACACTGTTTTCCATAGTGGCTGTACTAGTTTGCATTCCCACCAACAGTGTAAGAGGGTTCCCTTTTCTCCGCATCCTCTCCAGCATTTATTGCTTGTAGACTTTTGGATCGCTGCCATTCTGACTGGTGTGAAATGGTACCTCATTGTGGTCTTGATTTGCATTTCTCTGATAATGAGTGATGTTGAGCATCTTTTCATGTGTTTGTTAGCCATCCATATGTCTTCTTTGGAGAAATGTCTATTTAGTTCTTTGGCCCATTTTTTGATTGGGTCATTTATTTTTCCGGAATTGAGCTGCAGAAGTTGCTTGTTTATTTTTGAGATTAGTTGTTTGTCAGTTGCTTCATTTGCTATTATTTTCTCCCATTCAGAAGGCTGTCTTTTCACCTTGCTTATAGTTTCCTTTGTTGAACCCGCATCTCTTATGTCTCCTACATTGGCAGACAGGTTCCTTACCCCTAGTGCCACCTGGGAAGCCCCAGAAAGCTATCTTGCACACAAGAAACACACAGTGAATGTGAGAAATTATTGTAGGAAATGGTTCTCTGTCCAGGAAGCCTAAAGAGGTGGCACAATATAAAGACAAAACGTGCAGCAGATGTACCAAAAAGAGAAAAAAGCAAATCCTAGAAATGTGACTAAGAACTCACCATTCCTCACAACACTAATCTAGCCTTCTAACCCTGCCTTCAGCCTACATACTTTGTAGTTTCAAAGCATGAAGTTTCTCCATTCATATCAAAACCTTCCCTTTTTCACAGAACAATATATACTGCAAACAATATTGTAGACCCTCTCTTAGCCTAAAAAGTGTGTCAGGAAGAATTTATATCAATACTTGAAAAACAGGTCCTGTAAAGTTGATTGAAATATTACAAGCTAATTTTATTTTACTAACAGAGACAATGTAGGATAATTACGTCAAACTCAAATTTCGTTAAGGGTTTTTTCTTGACTCTTGGAAATGAGTGCCATGAATTAGTGGCAAATTCCCAAAATAACCACCACTTTGATTAAGCAAAGCTGAGTTGATTACCTGGTGCAGTAAAGGAGACTAACATCTTGACAGGTTCTTAATAGATTCTCAGAAGATGGAGTCTGAGGGGAAATATGTATAGATTGGGTTGGGGGTTGGATTCAAGTAGTTTAAAGCAGGTCTTTGAATGCAGAGATCAGAATGAAATTAGGCAAAATCCAAGATATAATATACAAGGATTGGTGGATGCAGTGAATCAAGAATTTTTAACGAACAAAGAGCTGTTAATCAGTGAGAAGTTTCATCCAGCTGAACAATCCATTGTCCAATAAAGAGTTTTTCTCCCCATAATAACTTATTGTCTTGAGCCAAAGCTGGTTGATCACTCTATAGTACAGATAAATGCATTTTCAGGAATTTCCCAAAGCCGCCCATGAAGCTATATAGTAGTTTACAGCATTATTTCCTGGGAAAGGATTTCTTAGAACAAAGAGTAAAGTCCTAACGTAGGGACCTTGATATTAAACTATCTGGGTAACAATCTCTTTGAGTTTCCTGAGTTGTAAAATGGGTAAATTTTTCTTTTAATTGTTTTGAGAACTCAATGAAGTGACATGAATAAAATCTTTAGCAGGACACCTGTCACTTAACAGATGTACAATGACTGTAAATTATCTTTTTTAAAATAAGTATTCTTAATGTATAGTTGGTTCTTTTATTCACTCATTCTAAGCCATGATATTAAAAGACGCTTACTCCTTGGAAGGAAAGTTGTGACCAACCTATATAGCATATTCAAAAGCAGAAACATTACTTTGCCAACAAAGGTCCGTCTAGTCAAGGCTATGGTTTTTCCAGTGGTCATGTATGGATGTGAGAGTTGGACTGTCAAGAAAGCTGAGTGCCTCAGAATTTATGCTTTTAAACTGTGATGTTGGAGAAGATTCTTGAGAGTCCCTTGGACTGCAAGGAGATCCAATCAGTCCATTCTAAAGGAGATCAGTCCTGGGTGTTCTTTGGAAGGACTGATGCTGAAGCTGAAACCCCAATACTTTGGCCACCTCATGCGAAGAGCTGACTCATTGGAAAAGACTCTGATGCTGGGAGGGATTGGGGGTAGGAGGAGAAGGGGATGACAGAGGATGAGATGGCTGGATGGCATCACCGACTCGATGGGCATGAGTTTGGGTGAACTCTGGGAGTTGGTGATGGACAGGGAGGGCTAGCGTGCTGCAATTCACGGGGTCACAAAGAGTTGGACACGACTGAGCGACTGAACTGAACTAAACTTAAAATATCCACCATGATTCATATGATATGTCCTTTGCTGCGTGTTAGAGGCACAGAGATAAAAGGACTGTGCACTCAAATAACCTTTATACTAAATAGACATGTTACCCTGTGACATGGAGAGTGCTCTGGGAAAAATATGAATGACATACCAAGGCAACCCAGTAAATTTAGAAAAGGTGGAAAAACTGTTCTAGTGAAGTTGATGTTTGACCTGGGCCTTGAAGGATGAAGGGTCAAAAGATCATTCCAGGCTAAGGGAAACATATGTACAAAGAGTAGGAGCTATTAATTTCCATGCTGGGCTCCAGATATGAGGGGAAAGTGTGGTTCCAGATAATTGTCCAGACAGAGCAGCAGATGAGTCAAGATAATAATGGTATAATAATACAAATCAATATATAATTACAATAATCTGTGTTTTGAATACACATAAGTTGATTCCAACCAGAGGGTCAATTTGTATATATATGTATATATTAGGATAAGGAATTGGGCTTCTGCTTACATACTCTAGTGGTTATCAAATCAATTTGTACACTAAGGTCATATGGAAAAACTTTTATAATTGTCCAAGTTGTGCCTGAAACATCCTAGAAATTCTTCTTTCACTGATCTGGAATAAAGCCTTGGAATGTGTTTTTGTGTTTTCTTTGTTTGTTTAAAGCTCCCCTAGTGATTCTAATGTATAGGTGAGGCAGAAAAACTGCCTGCAGTAAGAAGTTAAGTCTGAGACCAATAGGGAAGCCTCATATGAGTCATTGAAGCAGTAGCCTTATGGTCCATGTGAATAATTCTGTAAACAAGGCATTGGGATGTTTGCTAGTGGAACCATCCCATGATCACTCATTGTCGGAGGTAGTTCTAGCAGCAGAGAGAGAATGAATTGAAAGAGAGTGAGTTTTCATTCATTCCTGCTTACCTGGAGCTTGGTTTTAAAGAAGAATAGGAAAGAGGTTCTCAGATCTTCCCAGCGATATTGGAATCATAGGCTAACGTTGAGATGGTGTACATGAGATGAGATGCACTCAAAATAAAAGAGTAAATGTTGGATTAAACCAAGATGTTGGGATAAAGAATAGAGAGGGAGCTCAGTCAAGGAAAAATCCAAGGGTTGTAGTTATCAGGGGCAGGAGTGGCAGGTATGGGCAAGGAGATAAAGATAGCAAATTCTGAAAGGTTGAGTGAAAGGGCTTCCAAACAAGTCATGAAGACTTCCTCAGGCATTCCTTCATTCCAGACCCAGAATCCACTGTGCAGTCCCTTCTTTTCCAAAAATCTTTACCAATCTACCGTCTATTCTCCTTTGTTGATAACCCCAGTGCCCTTTAGGCTGTTCTTTGTGCTCTCTGTTCCAGAATATTTCCTCTACTCTTCTAAGTGTTGTTTTTTGGCTAGAATGGATCTTAGTTTATTTTTTCAATCAAGAAATGAGCTATAATAAGCATCCCAGAATCAGAGAAAATGACAGGATCCCTGAACTGTCTCTGATGAACATGAAAAAAGTCAGATGTGGTCAGCTTCATAGGTGACCTCAAGGCCAAGCAAAACATTCCACCTGACCCATTGCCAAAGGCCCTGAGGCACATTATGAAAAATGAAAATTAAAGGCAAAGAGAAAGCCAAAGCATGTGTATTTTGATTTGTGATTGAATTAAAGTGAGAATAATAATTGCTGCTGCTAAGTCATTTTAGTCATGTCCGACTCTGTGCGACCCCATAGACGGCAGCCCACTAGGCTCCTCTGTCCCTGGGATTCTCCAGGCAAGAATACTGGAGTGGGTTGCCATTTCCTTCTCCAGAATAATAACTAGGCAGGATCAATGATGGTGTTATCTATAGGATTAAATCATAATTCTAGGACAAATTCTCTAATCCTTCCCAAATATTTTAGGATCTTGTGTCATAATTGCTGAAACCCTAACTCTGGGTTTAGGGGAAGGATAACATGGCTGCCAGCTTTTTATTGGTGTCAAGAAAAACGCTAGAAAATATGCAAAATGACTGTCAAAAGCAATGGTGTTAACATGACAACAAAAGCAAGTTTGTATTTTTTTTTAATCCCTCAAAGGTCAAGGGACTGATGTCTTCTAGTAATTCATCTAGGAAATTAACCACCTTTGGCTTTTAAAATCAGACATATGTAGTTCATGGATACTCTCATTTTCTTTTCTTTTGAAGACTATTGGTCATAGGTGATTATTTGTTGGAAAATATTTTTATACATAATAGTGTGTTTAGAATAGCATCTGCTGATGCACAATAGGTAAAAACTGTTGTAGTTGTGACAGCAATTTCAATCAGAAAGGAAAACCTTAAAGACTTCATAAAATTCACCAAAATTTATGCTTCTGAGTCCATGCTGTATATTTATTGATTTGTTTCATTACCTGAGGGATCACTACTGCATATTTAAGTAAAAGAGGACATGATTGCACATTAAATATAATATGTCTTCTGGGAAGATAGAGAAATCTTTCCATTTTAGCAGCATTCATGTTTGTGTGCCTGTGTATGTGTGTGTATGTGTAAATTTATTCAATAGTAAAAACACCACCTTCCATTTGCATGATATTTTAAATATTTTTTCAATACATTTCTTTTATATTCTCTCTTTTGAGTCCCTCAGTAATCCTGCACAGTAACAATAATATATGCAATACTCTTAACAACACCTTTAATGTGCGACATATTATTTGAGATAACAAACTCAGGAAGTAAGAAATGTTATCTTAATTTAAATAATGAGACAATGAGGCTCAAACAGGATAAGACAACTAGCAACTGGCAACAGGCTATTTGAGAGAGAACTTACACTTCAAACTAAGTCTTATTAGGCTTCCCTGGTGGCTCAGCAGTAAAGAATCCACCTGCAATGTAGGAGACGTGGGTTCAATACCTGGGTTGGGAAGATCCCCTGGAAAAGGAAATAGCAACCCACTCCAGTTTTCTTGCCTGGAGAATCCCATGGGCAGAGGAGCCTGGCAGGCAACAGTCCATGGGGTCACAAAAAAGTCAGAAACAACTTAGCAACCAAACAACAACAATGTCTTTTTAACCCAGCACTGTGGTTGATTCAGAGAAAGATTCAATAAATACTTGAAATTTAATTTGTAATTTGTATAGAGATAGCATGTGACTACCATAAGGAATTTTGGCTTTCTTTTGGAAATGTGGGTTATTATATTCCTGGGAGAGATTTTCTCTGTAGCCAAGTATCATCAGGAAGTTATTAGTTAACTGATTTGAACCATATAAACATTTCACTAATATGAGAAAGTACCCTATAATATAGAATTAAAGAGCCAGGAGACCTGCGTGTTGTGCATTATTTGGAAAGAAGCTCAATATTTTAATACAAAATTACTCCTTACAGATTTGATGTGATATTTTCCCTTTGTTTCTGTCAGTATAAGTCAGCCTATCTTTAATCATTATTGGCAGACATAAAAAAATAAAAGAGAGTTATTGTGAAATAACACTAATGATCTAAGTAGAGTTCAGTGTTTGTTTCATTTCTCAGAAAGATACCTATAGAACTTGTATAACCAATTGGCAGGCTAAAAGAATAACCTCATGTAAATGCAGAATGCAATTACCATTCTCACAAATTTGGTACATGTTGGAAATGTCACTTCAATCAGGGCTAATCATAATATGTCAGGAATAACTGTGATACCATAAGTGATAATGTTATGCTGCTCACTTTGTCTAAATTTGGTGGCAAATATGCAAAGGAAAATTTCCAAAGAGCCAGTAAAATATGTTCAAGATTTTTTGCACATTTTGAAAATATTTTCAGGGAAATATTCATCATTATAGAGCAACAATTATTTTGATAACTCAATTGTTCTCATACTAATCTCTTCTTACAATTTTTGTCATCTATTAAGTCAGATTAAGAAGAACAAGTATCAGCTTTTAAGTGAGAAGAAAATACTTTGTTGTATTTTCCTATACACCTAAATTTAAATATTAGTTTTGAAAGTGTTGCTTCTTTCATTTTTCTTTTTAGCAAGTGTGCTTCTTTACTCACTATTGATAACGAGTGAAGTACTTAAAAACAACGAACTAAGCACCTCAGCATGAAGCTCCATGGGTGTAAGTGTTCTTCTCTTAGCACAGCATCCTGAGGCTTACCTAGATTAGAAACAGTGGTGTCGTTCTTGTTCCCCAACATTCTCAATTTCTTGTTCAGTCTGACACCAAGCTTTGCACATTTTGCCGACTAAGTCTTTTCTTTTTTTCCCCCCATATCCTCTCTTTCATCCCTAGCACCATACCCTGATTCAAATATTTATTTTTCTTTCTTTTTTGGTCTCCTACAGCAGCACACAAAATTTTACATAATTGAACATGACACACACTCTCATTTACAAAAGGATGCCCTTTTTGGGTTTGGAATCATGTCATACATTTTAAACCATCTATCAGATGAGTTTATTTCCTTATGAATTCTTACATAATCACACAAACAATTCAACATCGCTGCTTTATACACATGTGGCTTGTGTAAGATGCACTTAGTTTTCTACTGTTGTCATTATTCAGTGGTATTTTAAATTGTGAAATGTGCTGGTAAAGACCAAGCTATTCTACATTTTTTTAACCCATCCAAAATTAAAGATCAGAAATATGCCTTTATATACAAACCAATTCACCATAAATAAAGAAAGATTAATTTTTTTGCCAGTTTAAAAAAACAGCTGCTATTGGTTTTAACATTTTTCTATTTAGCTTTGGATGGATCAGCTCATAAATATTTCTTGATTCTCCCCCCTCTTCACATAGCATTGAAAATTCCTCCAATTTGACAGATATTTAGGTTAACTTATTAATATTATGGTCACTATTCATATTCGTTTGGACATGGAACAACAGACTGGTTCCAAATAAGAAAAGGAGTACGTTAAGGCTGTATATTGTCACCCTGCTTATTTAACTTCTATGCAGAGTACATCATGAGAAACGCTGGGCTGGAAGAAGCACAAGCTGGAATCAAGATTTCTGGGAGAAATATCAAAAACCTCAGATATGCAGATGACACCACCCTATGGCAGAAAGTGAAGAGGAACTAAAAAGCCTCTTGATGAAAGTGAAAGAGGAGAGTGAAAAGTTGGCTTAAAGCTAAACATTCAGAAAACGAAGATCATGGCATCTGGTCCCATCACTTCGTGGGAAATAGATGAGGAAACAGTGGAAACGGTGTCACACTTTATTTTTGGGGGCTCCAAAATCACTGCAGATGGTGATTGCAGCCATGAAATTAAAAGACACTTACTCCTTGGAAGGAAAGTTATGACCGACCTAGATAGCATATTCAAAATAGAGACATTACTTTGCCAACAAAGGTCCGTCTAGTCAAGGCTATGGTTTTTCCTGTGGTCATGTATGGATGTGAGAGTTGGACTGTGAAGAAGGCTGAGTGCTGAGGAATTGATGCGTTTGAACTGTGGTGTTGGAGAAGACTCTTGAGGGTCCCTTGGACTGCAAGGAGATCCAACCAGTCCATTCTGAAGGAGATCAACCCTGGGATTTCTTTGGAAGGAATGATGCTAAAGCTGAAGCTCCAATACTTTGGCCACCTCATGCGAAGAGTTGACTCACTGGAAAAGACTCTGATGCTGGGAGGGATTGGGGGCAGGAGGAGAAGGGGATGACAGAGGATGTGATGGCTGGATGGCGTCACCGACTGGATGGGCATGAGTTTGGGTGAATTCTGGGAGTTGGTGATGGACAGGGAGGCCTGGCGTGCTGCGATTCATGGGGTCACAAAGAGTCGGACATGACTGAGTGACTGAACTGAACTGATTCATATTTGTCAAGTATTTTGATACAGACAATTAAAAAAATAAAGTTTGAATATATATCTCAATCACTTCCCATTTCCAGGGGAAGAATGTGCATCTATCAATCGTGTTTGTACTCAGAGTACTTAGAATGGGATCTTTCCCAAAGTAAGCAGTAGGTAAACATTTTTTTTTAAATTAATTAAGCTGTCAAAGGTCACCCAGAAATTAAATCTGTTGGACAGATGAAATTTTTCACATCTTCATATTAATGCTCCATATTCTTCCTTGTGCAGTTATTCAAATTTAATCGACAAGAACTGCCACTGTCCTTTTTTTATACTTGTTTTGAATTCTAAGACTATTTTGCTATCTCTATTCTTTTCACTTATGTGAAAAAATAAAATAAATATAAAATCAGTTACTGTTTCAATTGGTTGATATATTTCACAAGGAACCATTTCAGCCATTATTTTCTTGATCATTTAAAGATCCATTTGTCTACTTATTTACATGTAAGAGTATTAGTATATATTTGAAAACCTTACATACGTATCTGTGAAGAAACACTAAAACTGTTCTTACTCTTTTATGTTGTTGAGGTTAGGATAAGAGAAAGTGATACCTGGTTTCATTCAAAGTATTTTGGTTTTTTAAAAAATTTATTATTATTATTTACTGTACAATATTGTATTGGTTTTGCCACACATCAACATGAATCCGCCACGGGTGTACACGTGTTCCCAATCCCGAACCCCCCTCCCACCTCCCCCCACACACCATCCCTCCAGGTCATCCCAGTGCACCAGCCCCAAGCATCCTGCACCCTGCATCGAACCTAGACTGACGATTAAGTATTTTGTTAATTCACTGACACTTGCCTTTGAACAATGGATCCTGTATCTCCTTGTCTTATTTCTGATGAATTGGTTTGTATATAAAAGCATATTTATGACCTTAGATATAGTCAATGATGATATCTCTCTAATATAATGTCTCAGTTTTATGCCTTTCTGAGGACTCTCAATTTTTATCCAAAGAGAGAGTTTCCTGTTGAGTTTGAACTTTTACCAAATAGAGGCAAAGTGTTAGCAGCCACTGTACTTTCAGTGTAGGAAAAAAAATTGTATATTTTGCACATTGTTGCATTTTTATACTTGCATCTATAATCACGTTATAAATGTATTTTAATAATACTTGAAAGATTGTACTATTGGGAATGCATTGTTCTAAAGGGCCATAAATTTCAGTATCTCATTAAATGAACAGCCTGTAAAAAAGAGATAATTATTTAATTTGTTTCAACTCTAATACTAACTTATTTGAATAGCAACATAGCCACCATTTGTTATACTTTAATAATATGCTATTTCCTATTCTCACAATGACACTGCAAATAAGTGACCTATGATTATTTCCATTGCCCAGCTGAAAATTCAAGGCTCATAGCATTCATATGACTTCCCACTGTTATATCAAGGCTAGAATCTGTACCAACTTTGTAGAACTTAATAATTTATGCTCTTTCTTATATAGCAATCGTTTTTAGTATTTTTCTGCTTCCATATTTCCACATGGCAACACACCCCCATTATTTTACACAAAACTTCTACAAAAAGAAAAAGTAAAGTTATATGTATAATCGAAACCTGTTGTCTTTTATGTCTCCCTCTCAAACTCTAAAAACCCTGGATGCTCATGAAAATTATGACAGTGTACAGTAGTGGTTGAATGCTGCCTCCAGATTAGAATCTCTAATATTCAGATTTAGTTTTCCTGGGTACTAGAATGTTGGTATGTTTATAAGTTTCCATGGTGATTTTAATGGCTAGCTGGAGTTGAGAATGAATGCTATATATGCCATCTTCTCAAGGTTTCTCTTCCATTGTATTAAAGTGAAAAAGGCAAATTAAAATGAAAGTTGATTTAGATTGTTTACTAACAATGACAGAGGTCAAATAAATAGTCAGTTCTTAATAATTACATTGGCACTTCATCTTTGAAATATATATCCTTAATATATCCTTTAATTTCCAGTTTTTCACCTATTTCTTATCGGTTCATTTCATGTAACTCTGGCCTTGGGCAGTTTTCTGTTAGAGGTCATTTCTATTTTTTCTAATTCTTAAACTTTTAACCAGGAAATACTATTTATTAGTTACTGTTATGTATAAAATGACTCTTTACTAAAGTGTGGCTGGGGGTTAGGAGGATAACTGTTTATGGGTTGGGATTTTTTTTTAGAGGGATACATTCTTTATGGATGGAGAAGGAAATGGCAATGCAATCCAGTATTCTTGCTTGGAGAATCCCATGGACAGAGGAGCCTGGCGGGCTACAGTTCATAGGGTCACAAAAAGTCGGACACGGCTAAACAACTAAACAACAACATACTTTGTGGTGATGGTTGCACAACCCTATAAATATATATACTAAGAACCATTTAATTGTGCCCTTTAAATGGATGAATGATACATTATATGAATTATATCTAAGTGCTGTGGCTTTAAGAATGTATAAGTACATTTGGGTACATATGGGTGAAGGGATTCAAAAAGTACAGATTTCTCCTTCTCTCTCCTTCCCTGTCTCCTCCCCGTTCTGCCCACCTCTCCTCCCCCATCCCCTGTAGTTTCCTTGACTCCAGTAGAGGCATCTCTATTCTGTGTGAAGGAGACAGGTGATTATGTCCTTCTTTCCTGAAAATCTAGGCTTCACCTCCAGGTTCTTGCTACTGAGGTTCCTATATTCTTGGACAGAGCCCAAGTCAACTGCATGTTGATACTATCTTCTATGTGTTCTAACATTGTGCTTGTGTGTGAAGTCACTTCAGTCGTGTGTGACTCTTTGTCACCCCATGGACTGTAGCCCACCAGGCTCCTCTGTCCATAGGATTCTCCAGCCAAGAATACTGTAGTAGGTTACCGTGCCCTTCTCCAGGGGATCTTTCTGACCCAGGGATTGAACCTGCATCCCTTACCTCTCCTGCATTGTCAGGCAGGTTCTTTACCACCAGCACCACCTGGGAAGCCTTGTTCCAACATTAAGATGACTATATAATTTATCATCCAAACTGACATACTTTTCTGAATAAAAAGGGATGCTATTAATAATTAAGGAGAAGACAATGGCAACCCACTCCAGTACTCTTGCCTGGAAAATCCCGTGGATGGAGGAGCCTGGTGGACTGCAGTCCATGGGGTCGCTAAGGGTCAGACACGACTGAGCAACTTCACTTTCACTTTTCACTTTCATGCTTTGGAGAAGGAAATGGCAACCCACTCCAGTGTTCTTGCCTGGAGAATCCCAGGGATGGGGGAGCCTGGTGGGCTGCCGTCTATGGGGTCGCACAGAGTCGGACACGACTGAAGCGACTTAGCAGCAGCAGCAGCAGCATTAATAATTAAAATGGAATAACAGACAGAGAATGGGGCTGTTTTGTGGAGATGTGTCTTATTGACACCCAAGGCATGGTAAAACACTCACATGCTTGTGGCCCCAAAGTTTTTAAAACAAGCTCATTTTTCCTGCTGAAGCAACTGCTTTGCCTCACTCGGATATGAGGTAAACTTCATTCTTCCACGTCTCCCAGCTGCTTAGAATACATTCCATAGATTTGGAACGGGTGCTCGTAAGACTCCTTCAGTTGGCTGGAGACGGGTCATAATCCCCAACTCTTCCCCCAGGAGACAGATGACAGCTCTTTCCCAAAAGTATCTGCACCAAATCTTACCTCTGCACTTTTGTAAACCATTTATAATCTGAGTGTCATCAAAGTTTTCCAGAGTGAGGAACAGATGCTTACCAATTTCCTTTAAAAAATCTCTAGTGATTTGTAACTCACACAACTATTTCACATCTGTTGCAAGCTATTGCCTAGTTTCAACTCCAGTGTTAACATCTTGTTTCATATATATATACATATATATTTTTTGTCATCACAAATGTGAGAGTTATTTTTGAGTAGAATACTAAAAGAGGTTCTTGGCTTAACTGGTTAAATGTGGCAGAGTCTTTGAAAGCAGAAAACCAAGATTATTGGATTTATGGCTTTAGGAAAATGACTTGGTTTCTTGAAGTCAGAAATTTGTTCCCAGTCAAATGAGGGTAATAATAGTACCTTCCTCTACGGCTATTATCATGATCATAAGCAATCACATATATAAAGGAAGTATTACTATGAGTGATAATAAGATCTATATTAAACCATTAGTAGAACAAAAAGTGAAAAAGAGTATGGAATGTCACAAGCTATTTTTCAGGATACCATTCTAATGTCTTGAAAAGCAGGAGATGCAGTTGAGAATTCCTCAGAGCACAAAATCACAAAACTACCTACATAGACTTGATAGATACACCTGTTTCATAGAGATACTCAATTAATATTGAATGAATGACGCTATTTAATTCTTTACTTTAGCTCGTAGGTAACTTTACAAAGTATGGTTCAAAAAGTATATGATAGCTACAGATTTTTTGCCTGTTTATAAAAAGATATCTGAATCATATTGGTTATTATTTTTTAAATATACCTGACCTTCATATTCAGTTACCTGTATTAAACATATATATAACCTGTACCATTCTGATTTCTAGCTTTATCTGTAAATACTTTTGTTTCCTTTTGTTTTTAAAGATGTACACACAAATATAAATAGTGTAAAATGTAAAATGCTAACCTCAAATGTACACTTATAAAATGGCTTTGAAAGTTTTACTGTAATACCTTAATAGATAACTGAGAAGATTTGCCTAGGTTTAAAAGATGTACGTGTAAATACTTATATGCATTTTTAATGTTTATCAGAATACTGCCTAGGATAGTTTTTGAAGTATAAAATTCAACTGAACCTTGTCAAGTTTTAAATTTTAAGCTGACTGGATAATTTTATCTGAAAGCATTGTCAAAAGAGATAAAAGAGCATATCTGTATAAAATGACTTTCTTATTTATAGAGGAAAACAGATTAGTATTCTCTTTAAGTGAAAATCACAGCAGTAAGGGAATATATTACTGTACTAGCTAAAAGAGATGCTTTGCCATTCATGATCCTTGAGTTCATGGTCATTCACGTGTGACCTTGGAAAAGTATCTTGATCTCAATTAACTGCCATTTCCTAATCTGAAAAAATGGGAGTTATAATAATGATACATGCAATATGTATCAAAGGATTTTTTCAGTATTAGATACTAGACACAAAGTGCTTAAAATGAAAATTATTAACAGATACTAATTGTTATAATGATTATTCATTATATTAGAATTAGTTTTTAGAAACTTTTCTTGAAATACTCCTTTTCTGGATTCAGCTTTCTAAGAACAAAGAGACCATATCTTGATTCTGTTTTTTGACCTCAGCAATTAGCACGGTTTCTATCGTTGAAGGCTTGAATAAATGACTCATTGAGTGAATGAATAAGTTGCTGGCTGAGCTAATTATAAAGTGCATGAGAGGCATATGAACTTATTTTCTTTAGGAGATGGTTACCTTTAGTATTATAAGATAAATAGCATATATATGTATATATGTATATATCTGAGCCAAATGCATTTGAACATAGACTGCTGTATTTATAATGAGTCTAAAAGTGTTAAATTATAGGTTTTCATTCATAATATTTTCAGGAAGGCTCTGTAGATATTATTAAAAGTTTGCTTCACTGGGTTGTTAAATATTTGCTTTTAATTTTACACAACAATTGGCTTGAAAGAGAAGCCTGTATATTAGAAATACTGCTTTTTCATACACATCTTTTGTACTATAATTCCCTGAGGGACTAGTGACAGAACTATAACTCAAAGTAGTTCAAAAGAAGTATCGTGATTCAGTAACTGAATACACCGATGGTAGAACTGTCACTGCCACAAGTAAGTTCAATTGATGTTATCAGTACTTGGTCTCTCTTCTTCCTCCTCCTCTCTCTTTTCCTGTTTTTGTTTCTCCATCTCTTAAATTAATGTTTCTTCTGTATGAATTATTGTTTCTTCTTAAAATGAAGTTGGTTCATTCTAAATCAGTCTCTATCCTTCTGATGATTGAAATGGCCCCTGATAGCCTCAGGCTTATATGATCCCTGGCGTCCCTCATTTGAGAAAGCTCTGAATTTTTGTTTGCTCTGGTTTTGATTTTGTGCATTGATCATATTCCCATGCCTGAACGTACCCAAGTGGCCAAGGAGACATATAGTACTCTGATTGGCCACTCTTGGATCATACGCTCATCCCCAAGGTCAGGGATAGGCTCAACCCACCTGACTCATGTGGACTGAGAAATGTGATCCTTTCTCCCAAGCATATACTGAGAATATTGTATCTTGCTGTGATAATGACCCTTTGAGGAACATTGGACCAGTATCATAGTCAGCTTATCATACTGGAAGGATATAGGAAGCAGAACAGTTTAACTCATTTCCATTTTGGCCATGCACTCTTACCCAATTTACAAAGCTTTCTGAGCATCCATTCCCTCACTCTCAACTAAAGATGATATACAAGACTGTGATGAAAACTAAATGATATATTACATCAAAATGAACCTAATCTAGTACTTACAGAATAAGATAGCAATGTACTGATATAGACTCCTTCTGAACATATGTAGAGTCACCCACTTCCAGGGAATAAACCCCAAAAGTCAAAAGCATGTATGTAGCCCTGGCTAACAGGTGAGGTGCTTTGCATTACCTGCTGATATCCAATTAGGAGAGAATGAAGTGTGATAATTTATGGAGTAAAGAATATATTGATTCTTTTGTTAAAGATATATAGTAAATGAGTCCAGATATAGATGCCCCAAATACTTCCGTGAAAGTGAAAGTGAAGTCGTGTCCGACCCTTTGCGACCCCATGGACACCAGGCTCCTCCGTCCATGGGATTTTCTAGGCAAGAGTACTGGAGTGGGTTGCCATTTCCTTCTCCAGAAAATCTTCCTGACCCAGGGATCAAACCCAGGTCTCCTGCATCGTAGACAGACACTTTACTGTCTGAGCCACCAGGGAAGTCAAATACTTCCTTAGTGTATTTTTAAAAAATACATGTCCTGTCTTGTCTCTTATGCAGTCTTTTTTATTTTTATTTTGAAATACACGAAGGAAGTATTTCCTTGAGTAAAACAGAGGGAAGGGTAGTATATTGGAGCTGCAAAGAGAGATTAGAATAATGATGACTAAAGGTAAAGATAAAAGAAATGGAAGTAGAAGGACAATGAAAAGCCAGTAGTGGTTTTGAGAAGAAACATTTAGTTGGAACAAGTTTAGGGGGGGGCGGAAAAGATTATTTTGGGAGATGGAGAATTTTCAGTGACATGAATAAGATGAACTAATGACAGGACTGGAACATAGAATATGTTAATATTCCAATAAAAATAGTGAATGAATTGAGAACAGTTTTAGGAGTGAAAAGAAGCTCAAAAACTATAAATGAACTGAAAGAGTTAGTACCAATGCACTATGATTGCTATGATTTTTGTTTTTGTTTTTGTTTTATGGTGGCTCAGGATAAACCTTCTGGTATGAGGAAGTAGTAGGGGCTTACTAAGAAAACTAAGATCATGCCATCTGGTCCCATCACTTCATGGCAATAGATGGGGAAACAGTGAAAACAGTGACAGACTTTATTTTGGGGGGCTCCAAAATCACTGCAGATGGTGACTGCAGCCATGAAATTAAAAGACACTTGCTCCTTGGAAGAAAAGTTATGACCAACCAGGACAGCATATTAAAAAGCAGGGACATTACTTTGCCAACAGAGGTCTGTTTAGTCAAAAATATGGTTTTTCCAGTAGTCATTTATGGATGTGAGAGTTGGACTATAAAGAAAGCTAAATGCCGAAGAATTGATGCTTTTGAACTGTGGTGTTGGAGAAGACTCTTGAGAGTCCCTTGGACAGCAAGGAGATCCAAACAGTCTATCCTAAAGGAAATTAAGTCCTGACTATTCATTGGAAGGACTGATGCTGAAGCTGAAACTCCAATACTTTGGCTACCTGATGTGAAGAAATGACTCCGTGGAAAAGACCCTAATACTGGGAAAGATTGAAGGTGGGAGGAGAAGGGGACAACAGAGGATGAGATGGTTGGATAGCATCACTGACTCAATGGACATGAGTTTGAGTAAACTCTGGGAGTTGGCCATGGACAGACAGGCCTGGCGTGCTGCAGTCCATGGGGTCCAGAATAAGTCCTTCATTCAGATGCACTGAATGACAACATAATATGTTTCTGGACTCTACTGGTTATCAGTGATTAAATTGTGAATTAATATGACTTTTGCCCTCATTAATCTTAGATGATAGTGGGATAAACACAGTAGATAAACAAATGTATATTTGAACAGACAATAATAGTACCACATTTCCCCCAGTTTTAATTCCATGTAGCAGTAAGAATGCAGAATGAAATGAAGATAGGTGTGATTAGAAGGAGGTCAAGGATGTCACTTTTTTCTAGGGTGAATCATTCCACAAGTATATTTGCATCTGCCTATTAGCGATGCATCTGGCAACTTTCATCACTTCAGAAGTAGGTTATGACCAACCTAGACAGCATATTAAAAAGCAGAGACATTACTTTGCCAACAAAGGTCCGTCTAGTCAAGTCTATGGTTTTTCCACTGGTCACATATGGATGTGAGAGTTGGACTATAAAGAAAGATGAGCACCAAAGAATTAATGCTTTTGAACTGTGGTGTTGGAGAAGACTCTTGAGAGTCCCTTGAACTGCAAGGAGATCCAAACAGTCTGTCCTAAAGGAGATCAGTCATGGGTGTTTATTGGAAGAACTGATGTTGAAGCTGAAACTCCAATACTTTGGCCACCTGATGCGAAGAGCTGACTCATTTCAAAAGACCCTGATGCTGGGAAAGATTGAGGCAGGAGGAGAAGGGGACGACAGAGGATGAGATGATTGGATGGCATCACCGACTTGATGGACATAGGTTTGGGTGGACTCTGGGAGTTGGTGATGGACAGGGAGGCCTGGCATGCTGTGGTTCATGGGGTTGCAAAGAGTCGGACATGACTGAGCAACTGAACTGAATTGAACTAAACTGGGCAACTTTGCCTTCAGCTTCCTCAGTCCCAACAAAAATGGACATCTGCAGAGGAAAGCTTAAAGAAAGGCAGAAATATATCCCAATATGAATATTAATTTAGTCCAATTTTCTAATTAAATATCAATGTTTAAATTGAAAACATGTGGTGGGAATGCAAACTAGTACAACCACTATGCAAAACAGTGTGGAGATTCCTTAAAAAATTGCAAATAGAACTGCCATATGACCCAGCAATCCCACTGCTGGGCATACACACTGAGGAAACCAGAATTGAAAGAGACACAGGTACCCCAATGTTCATCACAGCACTGTTTATAATAGCCAGGACATGGAAACAACCTAGATGTCCATCAGCAGATGAATGGATAAGAAAGCTGTGGTACATATACACAATGGAGTATTACTCAGCCATTAAAAAGAATACATTTGAATCAGTTCTGATGAGATGGATGAAACTGGAGCCGATTATACAGAGTGAAATAAGCCAGAAAGAAAAACACCAATACAGTATACTAACACATATATATGGAATTTAGAAAGATGGCAATGATGACCGTGTATGCAAGACAGCAAAAAAGACACAGATGTGTATAGCTGACTTTTGGACTCAGAGGGAGAGGGAGAGGGTGGGATGATTTGGGAGAATGGCATTGAAACATGTATACTATCATGTAAGAATCGAATCACCAGTCTGTGTCCGATGCAGGATACAGCATGCTTGGGGCTGGTGCACGGGGATGACCCAGAGGGATGTTGTGGGGAGGGAGGTGGGAGGGGGGTTCATGTTTGGGATCGCATGTACACCCGTGGTGGATTCATGTCAATGTATGGCAAAACCAATACAGTATTATAAAGTAAAATAAAGTAAAAATAAAAAGTTTAAAAAAAAAAGAAAAAAGGAACAAAATAAATAAATAAATAAATAAATTGAAAACATGGCTTAATATGCAGACTAGTATCACCTGAATCATCTAATTATGCTAATATGCAGCATAAAATAATGATGGTAACACAAAATTTCTCTTTTAGTTCAAGTGAACATCATTAAAAGAAGCACAAAGCAAGTGGACCCTGTAGTGTCAAAAAGGCAGTATGACAGGGCCCCATAGCTGGATCACAGGTCCCAATATTAACAGACAATGAAGCCTGCTTTTGAGGGAATAGAATTTCAAAGATTAATATTGAAAAAGTGACCTTAGACAGCTCAATGTCATTACTTCTGGAGGTCTCTCTCTTAAGTGCCTGATGAAGAAGGCAGTTCCTAAACTGTCTGCCAACGTGTTAATTACCTGGGTAATCAAAAAAAATATACATGTTGATTTCCCCTCTGTATTTGTCATTTAAAATGAAAATAGCTTTAACTTTTGCTGGCTGTTAAAAGAAAATACAAGTTCATTGGGAAAATACAGAAAATAAATAGCCAAATGATTAATAATGGAAATGGATTTCAGGTAATTTTTGTTTTTGTCTACTTATTTTCCGTATTTTGTTCCCATGAGTCTAACAGGAAGAAGCTGAGATGCCATGAGAGGAGACCAAATGGCTCATGGGAAATGGTGGTGGGACAAAGAAGTTGTACAAAGTAAATGATTCCATATTTTTAATCTACACTAGGAATCCCCCTTATCTTGGGTCAAAGGTGAATATTTTTCTTTGCTCCCAAAGACCCATTCTAAAATGGGAGCTACACTCTACTCTTGTGCTTATTAACTGTTATTCCATAGAATCAGTGACATAGAAACTCAAGAATCAAATACCTCATTGATTGTATTAAATGCCTAATTTTCTGAAGTTATGAAGTAGCATTATCTGATAGATACACAGTGAAAATCATTCCATGATGAATTTCAGGAGAATGAAACACACCATAAAGTATGAGCCAACCTCATGATGTTATATGAGAAAATATTGATTTTGTTTGGCTTTTAACATCAGAAAATCCATATATGTATATGTGTCTCTGTGTGTATAATAATCATTTAGTTAAGGGCTTAAACTTTCCCAACAAACATACAGGAGAAACCCTTTTTAATTAAGCTTCCATTATTGCCCCTCATTAGTCTCTCTCTCTGTAACACACACACATGCAGGTAGGAGAGCAAGAGAAGAAATTCTGCATTAGGAACACTTCAAAAGTAGGTTAATGCAAGTGAACAGGATGCCAAATGCAGTATGAAAATTGACATTTATTAGCATACTTTACATGAATTGCAAATTTTTCAAAGCTTTGCCATACATATGAAAATATTCCATTTTATGCCCATGTTTTCATTATTTAGTAACATGTATTACTTTGTGTTGTTCCCAAATGTAAGTTGTAAATCTGCTCAAAAAGTTTCACTGATGTGGGATTTCACTTAGTCTTTTACGATTGACCTGATCATTTCATTTCAACCAGAAGAGTAATTCAATGGAAATGAGTAAGAATAAATAGAAATAGAAGGTCATATATCTCTGAAATTAAAAAATAATAAAATTAATTATTCATTTTTACTGGCTTATTTTTGGCCACACACACATCCATATTTTCAGCTCTGGAGTTAAATTTTATCCCCATAAATATGAAATATATTTTATGTGCACAGAAAAGGAAATGTTTAAAGCCCCATTCTCCTATTTACTCATCTAGGTATTCCTTTTACATAGACCCCTGCCTTGATTCATTTTCCCTTTTTAAAAAGTATTTATAGGAAACTCCCTAGTGGTCCAGTGATTAGGACTCCACGCTCTCACTGCCATCACTTGGGTTCCATCCCTGGTCTGGGAGCTAAGATCCTGGAAGTGGCACAGCATGGCCAAAAAAAAAAAAAAAAAGTATTTATAATTTCCATGTATTTTATGTAGACAAGTAAAACACAAATCCATTTCACTGTAAAAAGAATATTTCTGCAAATCCATTTCTACTATGTAAAAAAAATGAAATGAATTTAAAAAATAAGATACACATAGAACATTATTAGTTTCCCTTTGCCAATAATCATCTCTGTTCTCTAACATCTCCAGACCACAAGTCAGATTCTTTTTTTTTTTACTGAAAGTGTATGAATTATTTTGCAGATCATCTTTGTACATCTTGGAGGTTTTGCTATGTCAATGCATATAAGTTTACCTCATTTGTTTCAAGTCATGAGGAATATTTCACAGTTAGAGCATATAAAAATTTTATTAAGTCATTTCCTGCTGGTAGATATTTAGGACTGTCCAAATGTTATACCATTACAAATAATACTTGAGTTATAATCCATAATTATGCTTGACTGTGTACAGATAATCAAGTATTTCTCTAGGTAGATACTAGGAAGTGGAACTGATAGTCATAGGGTACAAGCATCTTTTACATTAATAAATACTGCAAAATTGCCCTCCAAAAGTCAGGGTCAATTTACTTTCCTACCAGCAGGTTGTAAGAGTTCATAGGCCCCTATCTTTTAGAATCACTGAAAAGAGAAAATACTATTGACATGTTATTTTAATATGCATTTCTGTAATTTCTGGTGAGTTCAGGTTTCCATACACTTAACTGGCTCCTTTTCTCTTCTTTGAAATGCCTCTTAATAGCCTTGTTTTTTTAAATCCTTTGTAAATTTTAGACATTGCAGATACTTTCTTAGAATGTGTTGTTTTATCTTTTTTACTTTGCTTAAGTTGTTAACAATTTTTTAATTTTATAAGTATTTAATTTACAATCAATCTTATTTTTCATGGTATCCATCCACCCGTATTGTTGTGTGTTATTTAACAAAACCTTCCAGCCTTCTCAATCCCAATATCAGTATCTAAACTCTGGTACATGTATACCTTAAAAAAAAAAGCATTTTAATGTATAATTCAACTATGATTTATTATTGCATAAACTGAGCACCGAAGAATTGATGCTTTTGAACTGTGGTGTTGGAGAAGACTCTTGAGAGTCCCTTGGACTGCAAGGAGATCCAACCAGTCCATTCTAAAGGAGATCAGTCCTGGGTGTTCTTTGGAAGGAGTAATGCTACAGCTGAAACTCCAGTACTTTGGCCACCTCATGCGAAGAGTTGACTCATTGGAAAAGACCCTGATGCTGGGAGGGATTAGGGGCAGGATGAGAAGGGGACAACAGAGAATGAGATGGCTGGATGGCATCACCGACTTGATGGACGTGAGTGTGAGTGAACTCCGGAAGCTGGTGATGGACAGGGAGGCCTGGCATGCTGTGGTTCATGGGGTCGCAAAGAGTTGGAGACGACTGAGCGACTGAACTGAACTGAACTGAAATGGTGTACAGTAGAAATTGGTGTATCTATGAATATGTGTGTCATAATGTATGAGAATTTCTTTGAAACATTAATTAATGTTAGAAATCAGAGTCCAAAAACTATGGAATATTAACGCAATTAAGTGGATAATTGTTGTTGTATCACTAAGTCGTGTCCAACTCTTTATGACCTCATGGACTCCAGGCTCCTCTGTCCCCCACTAACTCCTGGAATTTGCTCAGATTCCTGTCCATTGAGTCAGTGATACTACCCTCTGCTGCCTCCTTCTCCTTCTGCCCTCGGTCTTTCCCAGCATCAGGGTCTTTTCCAGTGAGTCAGTTCTTCAAATCAGATGGCCAAAGTATTGGAGCTTCAACAACATCTTTCCAATGAATATTCAGGGTTGATTTCCTTTAGAATTAGCTGGTTTGATCTCCTTGCAGTCCAAGGAATTCTCAAGAGTCTTCTCCAGCATGACATTTCAGAAGTATCAATTCTTCAGAGCTCTTCTTTATGGTCCAGCTCTTACATTGATATATAACTACTGGAAAAACCATAACTTTGACTATACAGACCTTTGTTGACAAAGTGATGGGTCTGCTTTTAAATATCCTGTCTAGATTTGTCATAGTTTTCCTTCCAAGAAGAAAGCATCTTTTTATTTCATGGCTGCAGTCACCATCCCAGTGATTTTGGAGCCAAGAAAATAAAACCTGCCACTGCTTCCACTTTTCCCTTCTATGTGCTGTGCAGTGATGGAACTGAATACCATGATGTTAGTTTTTTGACTGTTGAGTTTCAAGCCAGCTTTTTCACTCTGCTTTTTCACCCTCATCAAGGGGCTCTTTAGTTTCTCTTCACTTTTTGCCATTAGAGTGGTATAATCTGTATATCTGAGGTTGTTGATATTTCTCCCAGCAATCTTGATTCCAGCTTGTGATTCATCCAGTCTGGCATAGCATGATGTACTTTGCATATAAGTTAAATAAGCGGGGTGACAATATACAGTCTTGTTGTACTCCTTTCCCAGTTTTAAACCAATCATTTGTCCCATGTCCAGTTCTAACTGTTGCTTCTTGACCTGCATACAGGTTTCTCAGAGGCAGATTTGGTGGTCTGGTATTCCCATCTCTTTTAGAATTTTCCAGTTTGTTGTGATCCACACAGTCAAAGAATGTAGCATAGTCAATGAATCAGAAGGAGATGTTTTTCTGAAACTCCATGGATAATTAGCAACTTTTGTATTTCTTTTCTCTGTGCTTTTAATGTTTCCTCTAAAATAAGAATGCTACTTCCTGGCTATTTGGGTTATCATCAAAATATATTCCTTCTTATTTACTGAAGCCAATTTAGTTATTTAATTTAAACCCCAAAAGGCTCCAATGAAGAACAGACTCATTTCTTCTCTCTTCTGTAGGTGTCAGGATCCTTACCCAGTGTAGTAAGTATTAAAGTAACATCTACCTCTTTCCATTATAAGGACCGTTGTGATTAGATTAGATCTACTTAGACAATTCTGGCTCATCTCATGATTCTTAATTTTATCACATTGGCAAAGTCCATTTTGCCATGTAAAGTAATATATTCACAAGTTCTGGAGATTCATATGTGGACATCTTTGGGGAACCCCTGCTCTGTTCTCTACAGTGCTCATCAATGTTCAACTCATTTGTAGGGTTTTGTGGATGGGGAAGGGAGACAGTAATAGAGTTGCAGGAATTGGGAAGATGTTTAAGGTGCCTTCAGCTGAGCTTGAGTCTGTGCTCTCAGTGGGGCACTTTCACTTAAAAAGGTATGTGGCTAAGCAGGCAACATAAAAGATACCTTTAGCACCATTCCTCAATAGACAGATTGAAGGAGTTAAGATAGGAAATTGCATGTTAAAATTAAATGTCATATTTCATAAAACAGTTACAACAATGTGTGAGCAGAGTAAGTATTATAAATTGATGTAGAAATATATATATAGATAGATACAGTATATATATTGAATATATACTATATAGTAAATAAAGCTCAAAAAATGTTCACAAGGAAAAGAGTTTTAAGCAGACAATTGATTTGCAAATGTCATATATTCTTTTGAACTAAACAGCTGATAAGTTTTGTGAATTACTTTCCTTGGGGTATATTAAACCCCCACCATTGACTGTCAGGAGAGAATATATCTTGCCAGGTTTTTCCACTAGTGGAGATGATTATGTATGTGTTATTCACTGTCAAATTTTTATGAGAATACCAAGTTAAAATCAAAAGTGAAATGTACATAGTAGAAAATGGCAGTATTAATTGGTCTATCTCATATTACTTATTGAACACTTACAATGTGCCAGATTCTACAGTTATGAATTACAATCCTTTTGCTTGAGGCTTTTGAAGTATAATACGGTGAATTATTCTGGATATGTAGATACTTATAATATAAAGTGGATTACATGGTAACCTAAATAACATGTAAACAAAGAGCTGCAAAAGATTATGAAGGAGAGTAATTACAATGTAAAGATGTCTTAGAGTAAGTACTGTTTGAAATGAGTTTTGACTACAAAGGTGAAAAAATAGACAGGGGCACTCCAGGCAAGGAATTAATGTTACCTAAGTTAGATAGAATATCCAAGGATGTAAAATCAAAAGCTTTGGCAGAGATAGAGTCTGTTGCACCTATGATCACAGTGGGAGCAAGAATGGAAAGGTTCAGGGTAGCTTTTAGATCATATTCCAATTGTGAGGGTGTTGTACTTAATTCCGTAGGAGGTAATGAATTTTGAAGAGGGAGATGTGTCATCCAGCCTCCTTTTGAGAAAAATTGATTTGGCTGTCATGCATTAGATAAATGGAATGGAGGTAAGATCAGAGGGAGGGATAATAGTTAACAGCTCATTACCAAATGTCCTAAGTGAGAAATAGTGGCAGCTTTGACTAGAATAGTGGGAAAGAACTGGAAACGAGGGGATGGATGGGAGACACATTGTATAAAGCAGAATTCACATGATTTAGCAACTGATTTAGGAGGAAAAAGGAGGGGCCCATAATGACTGGTTGATTCTCTGCTTGGATGACTAGGATAATGTGGTATCAGAAGCTGCTTAATCATTCAGTTTTGTCTGACCCCTTGGGACCCTTTGAACTGTAGCCCACCAGGCTCCTATGTCCATGGGATTTTCCAGGCAAGAATACTGGAGTGGGTTGCCATTTCCTCCTCCAGGGAATCTTCCTGACCCAGGGACTGAACCTAAGTCTTCTGTGTCTCCGTCATTGCAGGCATATTCTTCACTCGCTGAGCCATCGCAAAAGCCTGAAAATGAGGCATATGACATATTCTGGTCTGTAACTGACTGGATGTAAAATACTACAAGAAGTTTGAGAATGACCATTTCAAACAAGTATTTGAAAATGAGGTTGGATGTTCAAGTGAGAGTTAAAGAAAGAGAAGAGATTTAGGAGTTTTAGTCTAAAATAATCTCAGGATGGTGGAGAAGGGACTTTGTAGCTCAGTTAATCCTAGGAGCTCTTCTCACGTGCCCTTTCCCCATATCTGCCAAATGACTGTCTATCCTATATTCAAACTTGGGGTCCATGACATCCTAAAACAGCATTTCTGTTTCCGCCATTCAGTTAGAAATTCCTTCTTTGCTGTGAGCTCTTCAAAGTCCCTTCCTTTTGAGCCAAGTTTTGTATCCTGGGACCCTACACTGGAGCCACTGCAGCTCTTCATTCAGTCTCACAAAAGATCTTCTGCTATTTGAAGAAAGCTGTAACATCCCTGTTTAGGCTGCTTTTCCAGTAAAGCAGGCCATGTGGATGGTGCTCAGAGACAATGTAATATCTTTATGCCTTCTTTGGCTTTGATCCTTGCTAGTTTTCTGAGATATCAATAAACTTAGGGAAAGCAGAAAACACAATTTGACTGGGTTCCAAACTCAATAAGTCTAACATTTAAAACTGAATTTTAAAGATCCCTAATGGGACACAAGGTGAAGGGAGAGGATGTAGAGATGGGACAAACGGAGAGAGTAAAATGGAAATACATACACTACCATATGTAAACTAGATAGTCAATGAGAATCTGCTGTATGACTCAGGGAACTCAAACTGGGGCTCTGTAACAACCTAGAGGGTTGGGATGGGATGGGAGGTAGGAAGGAGGTTCAAGAAGAAGGGGACATACATATATCTATGGCTGATTCATGTCGATGTATGGTAGAAACCAGCAATATTGTAAAGCAATTATCCTTCAGTTAAAAATAAATAAATAAATCCCTAATGGGAATCATTAGGGCCTCCCTATAGACAGATTCCTGGGGACACATGTGTGCTTCTATTACATCTCCCACTATTTATATTCCTGTATTCTTATACTTCTTATATTCCTATGAGAAGGAATATAAGGCTTCCCTGATAGCTCAGTTGGTAAAGAATCCACCTGCAATGCAGGAGACCCTAGTTCGATTCCTGGGTTGGGAAGATGTGCAGAAGGGATAGGCTACCCTCTCCAGTCTTCTTGGGCTTCCCTTGTAGCTCAGCTGGTAAAGCATCCACCTGCAATGCAGGAGACCTGGGTATGATCCCTGGGTTGGGAAGATCCCCTGGAGAAGGGAAAGACTACCTAGTCCAGTATTCTGGCCTAGAGAATTCCATGGACTATACAGTCCATGGGGTTGCAAAGATTCTGACATGACTGAGTGACTTTCATTCATTCATTCTTATACTTCTTATATTCCTATATAAGCTAAACAGTTCTAGTTCTCACAGTGATTCATATGAAATAGTTTCCCAATAACATCACTCTTCTTTGGTCTAACTACCATGGAGAAGAATAAGACTAGCCCCTCCCTTCATCTAAATATTGTTAATTAAAAAGAAATATTTAATTGAAATCAGTTTGGTTACATCCCCCAGCTGGCTTATAGTCAGCATGCTGCCACTAGTGCCTGTTCATCTCTGCAGCTGGCTGTGTGACCAAGTGGAGGCTCTTCCCTTAACTGATGATACATTTTGCTTTGTTGTAGCTAACGTTACTCTAACCGACATGATCCTTTAGATCCTAAATTGATCGTATTTATCAGGTTGTCTTTCACACTATGAAATGGTAAACAATGTATGTTTATTACAGAATCCTTTAACCTAACAGAGTTCTTCCAGTTTGATAGTAAGTTGTCAAAGTCTGGGACGGAATTTGGCGGGGTGGGGGTGGGGTGGGGAATGTCATTAAAGTAGTATAGATGTAAAATGTGCTTTGTAACATATTATTGACAGGAAATGTATATGGCCACAGGCGTTGATTCCTGAAAAAATTGCCCAGTCAGTAACATGTTAAAATAAGATGATACTGCTCTTTTAATCTGAATTTATTCTTATATAAAATAGCACTATGTTTAGTTAAGAGCTTGAACTCATAAATCAGCAGCTGCTAAATCACTTAAGTCGTGTCCGACTCTGTGCAACCCCATAGACAGCAGCCCACCAGACTCCCCCGTCCCTAGGATTCTCCAGGCAAGAACACTGGAGTGGGTTGCCATTTCCTTCCCCAATGCATGAAAGTGAAAAGTGAAAGTGAAATCGCTCAGTCGTGTCCGACTCATAGCGACCCCATGGACTGCAGCCCACCAGGCTCCTCCATCCATGGGATTTTCCAGGCAAGAGTACTGGAGTGGGGTGCCATTGCCTTCTCTGTAAATCAGCAGACCTGAGTTCAAATCCTGTTCTGTCATTTTCAATTTATTTCTCCTCTAAATCTATTTTCTTAGGTGTGAAAGGAAGATATAAATTTCTTCTTTCTAGGATATTGTGAAGGTTGAGGAGATGATGTGAATAAAATACTTAGAACCTTGTTTGGTACATAATAAGTGCTTATTATTTTTCTCTGCAAGTCTGATTATAGTAAAACAAAAATCAGTTTATGCTATTTACATTAAATTTCATATTGAAATAAAAGGTATAATTAAATACTTGGGAAGAAACATGTAACATATATGGTGAGCATCAGTTTTGTTTTTGACTTTTCCTAAAAGTAGATTTTGATTTGCTCTACCTTCTTCCTATGCTTTATATAAGCAGCAAAACATTCATTTTAAGGATGAGCAAGGCTAAGGATACAGTCTAGAAATATGTGGCCCTGATGTTTTTACATCTGTGCTTTTACCAAAGCTGACCTAGCATCATCTGTGACCTTCAAGAACCTTCCTATTTATAAAGAGTATTCAATTACCCATTTGTCATGGCTAACCCTGAGTAAAGAACGATGTTGGGCAGATGGTGGGTACTCCCCTAATCCAGTGACTGCCGACTGCCTCGCCTCCACCACTGTGTATGTTTCATTTCTGTTCTCTCATCAGCTGTATTTAAAGTTATATTGAACCTATCCCTTGATATTTAAATTTTATTTAATATATTTTCTTTCTCTTCTAGAAGTTCTAAGAGTTGCCTTATTTCAAATTGATTAGGTAATTTTTAAACAGATATAAATATTAGGTAATTTTTATACAGATATATATATAAGTATATAGATTCTGATGCTGGGAGGGATTGGGGGCAAGAGGAGAAGGGGATGACAGAATGAGATGGCTGGATGGTGTCACGATATATATAAGTATATAGACTCTGATGCTGGGAGGGATTGGGGGCAGGAGGAGAAGGGGACGACAGAGGATGAGATGGCTGGATGGCATCACTGACTCGATGGACGTGAGTCTGAGTGAACTCCGGGAGTTGGTGATGGACAGGGAGGCCTGGCGTGCTGCAATTCATGGGGTCACAAAGAGTCGGACACGACTGAGCGACTGAACTGAACTGAACTGATGCATATACAGGCTTTATGCTTATCTTTCATTTCTTTGTTTTAAAATTGCTGGCTGGTAACTTTAAATCTGTAGTTTTTTACTACAGAGAGTAGAGAGATAGCTGCTTTTTATTCTTTCTAATGAATAGAATAGAAAGGCTCTGTATTCCCTTTTGTGCTTAGTTGGTTTTTGTTCATGTTTTCAATGAGCTGATCATTTTCCTTAGAATATTATTTGGGGGGGGTGGATTCTTTGAGGCCTATTATGAAGGGGAACTCTTCTGGAAAGGATTTCCATTTGCCTTCACAAGTGCCTAAAGTGTGATCCTGATCCCTCTGGGATCACTGTAAATTAAATGAAATTCATGGCTTGAGGTTTGGGGGGAACTATGCAAGTCATATGAATTTGTGCTATAAATCTACCTTAAGGATGTGTAACAGGTTGGAGAGGGTCAAGCTTAGTTATGTTTCATTTTTTAAAAATGATGTAACCCTTAGCTTTACTGGATGGAGGTTTTCTCCAGTTTGAGATTTGACCAAATCCCATATCCCTATGCTTTCAGACCTGTGCTGCTATTAAACCAAGACTATGGTGAATAAAATTACTAGGTTTAGTAAAAGCCCTCAGGAAAATGTCTTCAGTGGATCACTTAATTCTTTGAGCTCAGGTTTTACTTAGATTTGGCCTACAAATCTATTTCATTTTGAGAAAGAAAATTCAGTATTTTTACTCATTTTCAGTTGAAGGATTGGTTCAAATGACCTAGTTTGTCATATTACTAAAAACAGAATTACCCACTGTTTCTTATATAGGAATTTTCTCAACCAAATTGTATATTTAACATTTTGGATTTCTTGGACATAATTCTTATTCTCTGACCTTTCTTGCTACTGTCAACTTCACTTCTAATCTCCATTTTAGCTTAATTTTACGATTTGGACAATTTCTATCAACTTTAAGCACCTTGAAATAGTTACTTTCGTTAACATGATAGGGATTTTACCAAAAAATGGATGTGAGAGTTGGACTATAAAGAAAGCTGAGCACTGAAGAATTGATGCTTTTAAAGTGTGGTGTTGGAGAAGACTCTTGAGAGTTCCTTGGACTGCAAGGAGATCCAACCAGTCCATCCTAAAGGAAATCTCTCCTGAATATTCATTGGAAGGACTGATACTGAAGCTGAAACTCCAATACTTTGGCCACCTGATGCAAAGAACTGACTCTTTGGAAAAGACCCTGATGCTGGGAAAGATTGAAGGTGGGAGGTAAAGGGGACGACAATGGTTTAGATGGTTGGATGACATCACTGACTCAATGGACATGAGTTTGAGTAAACTCCTGGAGTTGGTGATGGACAGGGAAGCCTGGAGTGCTACAGTCCATGGGGTCATAAAGAATCGGACACAACTGAGCAACTGAACTGAAAAATTACCAAAAAATACAATCTTAAAAAAAAAAAAAAACCTTCTGGATGATTTGGTTGTGTGATTTAAGAATGACTGCATGACTTTGAAGAAAGAGTCAGGACTTGGAAAACTGGGTGAAATAAAATGATGTAGTGAGAAACTCATGGGTAGAAAGAGTGCTATTGAGATGATTGGCCATACTATTTAGATTGTCAGGGAATTAAATGAAGCCAGGGAGGTGTTATGGAATATAAACTGATTTAAAGAGGTAAGGCAGGAAGGAATGATGGAGGTACTAAAAGCACAGGAGCCCATGTTAATCTTGGAGAATTCTAACCTGTATTCAAATTTTTATAAACTCAATAAATGACTATATAACTGTTGACCACATAAATCAGGGCTATTTGGTAGTCTTTTCTTAGAA
This sequence comes from Capra hircus, assembly GCF_001704415.2. Lineage (NCBI taxonomy): Eukaryota > Metazoa > Chordata > Mammalia > Artiodactyla > Bovidae > Capra > Capra hircus. The sequence goes on along the minus strand of NW_017189516.1, from coordinate 41,442,403 downwards.
CTAATTATCAGATATTATGCATAGCAAGGGATTTTTTGACCTCAAAAGAATATACTTGGTCATTTACTCATGTAACTAATACCTTGAGATGGTAGAAAAATAGAAAGTTTCTAAAAATAGAAAGTGAAATCAGACAGAGAAAGAAAAATATCATATGATATCATTTTTATGGAAAATCTAAAATTAAAAAATGATGAAAATGAACTTATTTACAAAACAGAAATAGACTCACAGAGAATGAACTTTATACTTATGGGGGGGGGGAGGATTGGGGAAGGGTAGTTAGGGAGTTTCCGAGAAGGCAATGGCAACCCACTCCAGTACTCTTGCCTAGAAAATCTCATGGACAGAGGAGCCGGGTGGGCTGCAGTCCATGGGGCTGCAGAGAGTCGGACATGACTGAGCGATTTCACTTTCACTTTTCACTTTCATGCATTGGAGAAGGAAATGGCAACCTACTCCACTGTTCTTGCCTAGAGAATCCCAGGGACGGGGGAGCCTGGTGGGCTGCCGTCTATGGGGTCGCACAGTGACTTAGCAGCAGCAGCAGCAGTTAGGGAATTGGGGATTGACATGTACACACTACAGTATTTTAAATGGATAACCAACAAGGATCTTCTGTATGGCACATGGAACTCTGCTCAATATTCTGTAACAATCTAATTGGGAATATAACTTAAAAAAGAATAGATATTTGTGTATGTTAAAAGAAACAAACAAAAAAAGAAAGTAGGACATCTGATATTTTATGATTCTTTTTTCATCTGGAGATAATAGAAAGAATTGGAGAAAATCTGAGAATCTGAGAAAGTCTCACTGTGTTATTTTCCTACCAGATTTTATTGCCCTGCTATGCTTTCTCATTTGTAACAGTTTAAAGTACTACAGTTGAAAGGAGGGTATAATATGTGATTATATTGTGGAGTTTAATAGGTGAAAAAACATATATATAACACTGTATCTCTAAATTTTGAGGTGCTTAAATGTTTAAAGTTGCTTGACTAAGCAACTTATTGAGCTCTTTCTGTCTCTGGCACTGTGCTGTTTTGCATGTATTTTCCTACTGAATCCTCAGAAAATCCTAAGAGCTAGAAATCACTCTTGCTATTTTATAAGTGGAAATAAGACTCACAGAAAATTAGTAACATGTAACTTTATTGTTCATGAGATTCTTCCACTTATATTTAGTTTCATGTACATTTTAACTGTGATCCTCATATCAATCCTATGAGTTAGGTCAGATATTATTACTTACTTTATACATTGAGGACAAAAAGACTCAAAGGAGTGAGACTTGCCAAATCAAGCAGCACACTGATATAGATGGGCGCTTAGTCTCAGTGCTTCTAATGAACAATGTATTAACTGTGCCATGGTACCAACACTTCTTTGACAGATAAGTGATGATGATGATAACTTTAATGATTGTACAGAGCTTGGGATTTAGAAAAACATTACTGATCAACAGTAACTTCATTTAATAATTTGTATGTCTTATGTCTAATGCTATGAGAAGAACACAAGGGATGTGCACAATGTGTGAAGAATTCTAAGAAGAATGTAAGAAGTAGACAATATAATCATAAATAACAATCTGTATCCCAACAATTTATTTAGCTTTGTCAGGTACATGTTTTAAAAAGTATTCTTCTTTTTTATGTGCTCCAATGATTAGAACCAGGAAATATTTGTAACATAAAGCTATCACTCCAAGATAATTTTTTATTTCTTTTCAGATGCCAAAAATATCATGTTTGTAAATGTAGATATGATGATCAAAGTCAAAAGGAGTGTGCAAGGTATACTGTTAAGCTAATTGGCTAGAATTGGTTTTGCTTTGTTTATTTTAGATTCTTACTGCAGGTAAACAAGTATGTCATGGAGTCACAGAATCAGTGGGAAAAAACCATATCTGTTAGCTATTAATCATTCTGACATTAAAAGGTCATATCAATGTATTTCAACTCTGGAATTTTAAAAATGTTTATAGTATACTACATTAAAGAGTTTGAATGTGCTTAGTCGCTCAGTCTTGTCAGACTCTTAGGGACCCCATGGACTGTAGCCCACCAGGCTCCTCTGTCCGTGGGGATTCTCCAGGCAAGAATACTGAAGTAGATTGCCATGCCCTCCTCCAGGGGATCTTCCCAAGCCAAGGATCGAACCCAGGTCTCCTGTGTTGCAGGCAGGTTCTTTACCACCTGAGCCACCAGGGAAGACCAGGAATACTGGAGTGGGTAGCCTATTCCTCCATGGGATCTTTGCAATCCCAAAATCAAACCAGGGTCTCCTGCATTGCAGGCAGATTCTATACCAGCTGAGCTACCTGGGAAGTCCTAATATATGTTAGAGATTGGACTTAAAGCCCATGAACCTTACCTTAGTGCTGTACTGTAAACCCTTAAATACTCCCAACAGAAGATAAGCGTTTCCACAATTTAAGGTCTGGTAAATTGGCCAATTGCATGTCTTGGGATCATGCTAAAACTGCAAACTTTTAGAGTCACTTAAATGTTTCTTGGCCATATAAGTCTTGGGTTGCAGATGGAGTAGTCAGGAAATAATTATAGGAATGAAAATTAAGATAAAGCTCACATTAATTATAGCTCACATATTTCACTCTTCTATATTTTTGCTTCCTCTTTGGGCATAAATACAAATTTAATATTTTTAACATTTCTGTCAAAACACATTTCATAATGCTCATTTTTATTTTTACATTAATTTTTATTAGGGTAGAGTTGCTTTATAATGTTTTGTTAGTTTCTACTGTAGTAACTGAATTCATTAACTGATCCACTAAGTGAATCAGCTATAAGTATACATATATCCCCTCTTTTTCGAATTTCCTTCCCATTCATGTCACCACAGAGCAATGAGTAGAGTTCCCTAAACCATACAATAGATTCTCATTAGTTATCTATTTTATACATAGTGTCAATAGTGTATATATTTCAATCTCCCAATTCATCCCACTGTCCCCTTTTATCTATACAGTTGTTCTCTATGTCTGTGTCTCCATTTTGGTTTTGCAAATAAGATCATTTATACCATTTTTCTAGATTCCACATATATGCATTAATATATAGTTATTTATGACCTACTTCACAGTCTCTAGGTCTATCCACATCTCTACAAATGACCCAGTTTCATTCCTGTTTATGACTAATATCCCATTGTATGTATGTACTACATCTTCTTTATCCATTCCTCTGTTGATAGACATTTAGGTTGATTCTATGTCATGGCTACTGTAAATGGTGCTGCAATATTGTAAATAGTGCCCCTGCTTCATGACTTCTAACATCCCATTGGCCCAAGCAAGTCACATGGTAGACTCAGACTCAGTGGAGGTTACATGTCAAAGTATATGGGTATAGGCATGAGTGAAGAACTGGGGCAAATAAGAACTGGACATGCTTTACTAATTGAATTTAATGGAGTATATAACCTTCTGATTCTCTAATTAGAACTGAATCCTAAAAGACAGACTACCTTAAACACACACACACATACACACAAACTTTGTTCATTTTCTGCTTACCTTGTACTTTTTGCTAATTTGATTCATTAGCTAAAATATTCATTTCTGCACAGTCTAAGGAAAAGAATAGCAGACTTTTAAATAGAAATATCACATAGTATGGACTATGTGCTCAGGATACAAGACAAATATCTACATGTTTATCAAGTAAAATTTGTGTGTATGGACATTTTATTTACAAGCATACCTTGCAAGAAAAGCACATTAAAAAAAAAAATGAGCTGATCATTCTAAAAACATTCCAGTTGCCTGTTATAATGAAATTGTGCTAAGTGTCACTCTTAAAGCAATGGAGATGGTATTTGCATATCAGTTTAATTGCTTTGGATTAAACATTGAAAGATGAAAGCCAAGAGAGCTTATTAAGCTGAAATGAGGGCAAGTGATAAAAAAAAGTGATATTATGTCAACACTACGTCTGGATGTCTTTTGCTATTTCCAGTTTAAAACCTAATTTGCAATGTTTCTTAAAATTATCACTGAATGCCATAGTCTTGAAATATAATATCAAGGATTAGAAAATTAATGCATGAATTGTACTTGATCAATACAATTTAAAAGCCAAGCTCGAGTTTTCTCTAGTTTATTTATATTTATTTGTTCTTAATGTACTAGACTGTAAGCTTTTGAAAGACATTGTCTCATTTATGGCTGTCTTTAGGGCTTTTTGGAGGCCATGGCACCCCACTCCAGTACTCTTGCCTGGAAAATCTCATGGACGGAGGAGCCTGGTGGGCTGCTGTCTATGGGGTCATACAGAGTTGGACACAACTGAAGCAACTTAGCAGCAGCAGCAGCAGCAGCAGCTTAGGGCTTTTAGTCTATCTGGTTATAGGTGCTCAGTAAATATTTGTAAATGAATGAATGCGAAGTATGACAACCCCATCATAGTTACAGCTGTGAAGCATTTTAGGTGAGGGGTTGGGCACTGCTGGTTTCCATTGGTGCCTGCAGCTGTACCCACAGGCTCCCTTTCACTCTGAAACAGTGTTTGTTCTCTGGCCAGCTCCCTCTTTGTATAAGGGAACCATCTGTCATTAAAGTCCTCATCCATCTACACTGAAGCAGGCTGTGTGGAGTGGGACATGTGTTAGACAGCTTAGTTTGCAATTTAGAGGGTCTCCTGTAGGGATGTTTGGTTTGGGGCTTAGATTAGCAACTACCATTTGTTGGCTGTGTCCACAGCATCAGAAAATGATGTCACAGCATTTGATAAATCAACAATGAGGCCGATCTCATTCATTGGAGAATTAGTACCACTTCCAGGTGGCCCCCGTTGCTCATCAAAGTGAATTCACATTTGCCAGATAGCCTATATTGTTAGATCATCTAAAACATATCCTCTGAATTTGTAAGAATAACTCCTCCATTTCAATTATTCTGGATAATTTACTTATGGAATGTCTAAGGGTTAGTATTAGTTGCTCAGTTGTGTCCAACTCTTTTCAATGTCGTGGACTACAAGACTCCTCTGTCCATGGGATTCTCCAGGCAAGAATACTGGAGTGGGTTGTCATTCCCTTCTCCAGGGGATCTTTCCAACCCATGAATTGAACCTGGGTTTCCTACATTGCAGGCAGATGCTTTACCATCTGAGCCACCAGGGAAGCCCCGAGTTTCCCCTAAAGCTCCTGAAAATGAAGCATTTTATATGCCACAAATGTTTTATTGTCGTTGTTTAAAATTTTTATTCATGACAAAAAAAAAACACAAAAAACATAATATTTGCCATCTTAATCATTTTTAAGAATACAGTTCAGCAATATTAGGTATATTCACACAATTTTCTATAACATTTTCATCTTGCAAAACTGAAACTCTACTCACTAAACCACTCCCCATTTTTCCCACCATATCTAAGTTCTATCATCCCAAACATAGCATTCCAATCTAATAACACTCCATCAGACTGTTATCACATGACAAAAAACACGGAAACAAAGACAGGAGAACATTATCTTATTTGTGTGCATTGGTATATGCCTGGAATTTAAAACTTCTAATAAATGAGGTGGTTTGAAATAAAAAGGAGTATCTTACTGATTAGTCTTCTTCTTTCTCCTTAGTAGCCTTGGAATTTTATACAAGGAAACTTTTATGTTATAGTGTGTCAGAATGACCTATGACTGAATTGTGAATTCAGGAATTTTTTGGTTCAAAGCGAAGAAAACAAACAAGAGCTGTATTTAATTTTCTTATTTCTCATCATTATATTAACCTCTGCTTAAAGTTAAATTACTTTTAAATAGAAATAGTACTCATTTAATATTCTTTTAATGTTCTGAAGACACTTGTGACATTAAACACAGAGTTAGAGAATATGTTTATAATTATAAAAATAGTAAAATTTTAACCATTTAAGTAAAAACACTAATACTCTATAAATATAAATGCAAAATCATACAATCTATGTTTGAAACAATGAACATGGCACACTGGAAGCACCAATACTTAAGTACTGCCAAAACCACAGATGTGAATGAGGAAGTGGTGAGAGATTGAAGAGATACAGGACAAATCCAGGTAAAAAAAAAGACCTTGTATAGCCAAACAATATAGTCTGAATTTGGTTCCACAGAATAAGCAGATGGAGGAAGTATATTAAGCAAAAGAGTGTGACATGGTCAAAAATGTCACAGATGAAAATATTTTTTCATTAATCCATTTGCTAGTGCCAAGACTCATTGAGGGTGGGTGATTGTTCAGCTATTAAGAAGGAATCCTGAGAATTTCTCTAGGAATCCTTCAGAGTTAGAGTAGAAGGAGTTTGAGATGAGAAGGGTATGCAGATAGATTTTCTATTTTTTTAATTATTTAAAATTACTTGGTGATTAATTCAGTTACTTGGTGAATTATTCTAACACCAAACAGTAAAGACTATAATACCATCAAGAAAAAGATGAATGTCACCATATTTGGACATGTTAAATGAAAGATGGTTACCAGTCATCTAAGGGAATGCTTCAAATAGCAAATATCATTACAATAAAATTAAGTCTTTCAACAAAAGTAACTATTTACAAAATATTTTTTTCTGATATTTTCAAATATTTCATTTTTCCAGCAAACTTCAATTCCAGAAAATCAGGAAGAAGACATTTTGAGTGATATAAATCTTTACATTCACATATAAGATATTTTAAAAATATTTTCTACATGAATACATTTACTCAAGTTTTTTGGAGGGAGGACATTTGAACTAGTCATTTAATTTCTTACATCGTTATCCTAAAATATATTGTTTAGGAGCTACAGAGATTTTTTTTTAATTAGCTAGCATGTGTATTAAGAGATATCTTTATATTACAATTATTCATTCTTACCCTCGTTGTCATTTCCTTCAACAGCTCATCTAAACTCACTATTTTTTATTCACCCATCCCTTATAAGTCAAGAAACTTTTACCCTTTCTCTCTTGTGATTATTATCTTGTCTGATGGGGACAAAATAATTGAGACAGAATAGAGGAGCAAGACGAATGGCAGACAGCAGGTGCATTTGTATATTATGAAGTGTTTGCAAAATAATAAGCACCACATGAATAATGCATTTGAAGAATATTGTCTGGCAAATGATATTGGGTCATATATCCAAATCGTCCTTCAATTACTGAAGAATGAAGTACAAGTGCCTAATGCATCCAGTTTTATCGGACAGAGAAAGAATTCACCATGTGGTGCATCTACCTAGAGTAAAAAGGCTACGGTTTTTTAAGACAGGACTAAAATCTTTGTATCTATCTATATTGACAATTTGAAAATGTAAGCAGTATGTAATAGTAAATATGTTTAATTATAGGTAATTTGAAGACCTAGGAATATATAAGGAATAATGAATATACAAATATAAGGAACCTAAATAATATATGTATGTAAAGAAATTTTAAAACCTAAGAAATATATAAGGAATATGTAAATATAAGGAACCTAAGGAATATAAATATACATAAAATTTTGAAACCTAGGGCTACATAATTATATTTATATGCATGTAATTTGAAAACCTAAGGAATACATATCTAATCCTATATATTTTTGCTTATTTTTAAAAGTCTGGTGTGTGTTTTTTATTTGAAGGATTAAACTTCCATGCCATATTTGACATTGATATAAAGTTGACTTTTATACAATGTAACAAAACTATCATTTGTGCTAATATTATTACCACAGTTTAGTTTCAGTTTAAGTATTTATGCTTATTTCTTTCAAATACTATTGTATCAATTAAAATTTAAAATTAATTTGAATTTTAATATTTAATAATATATATAATATATATAACCTTGACAATAAACTGAAGAAGTAGACATAATGATTTATATTTTTATAGACAAGGAAATGGAGATTCAGAGAAGTCAGAAAATATGCTAAAAGTTAGTAAATTGCAGAGATGGTATTTTGGCTTGGTGGTACTGCCATAGCCCATTTTTTAAAAATTAAATCATTTCCTTGTTTCTTTAAAAAACCTACCCATGTGAAATACTTAGACATTATACACCGAAATGGAGTGAACACTCAGAAACCATTGGATCGAATACTCTTGTGTTGTTCTTAAAAAGATTCAGAAGTAATCCAAGTCAGGACTTTGGAGGGGTTGGTGTGCTCTCCTTTTTACCTTTTGACTGGCTTGCTGCCTGCTCACCAGGTGGCTGTGGCTGAGCTGCTGGGGCCACTACTGTTGCCACAGCCACTGGGTGCTGCAAGATTCTGACCTGTACTGGCTGAGGCTGTGGGTGCATCTGCAAGGTGGAGGCGAGCTGAACTCTGTGCTGAGGGAGGCTTGGCCGGGGGCCTCTCTGGGCAGAGCCCACCTGAGACGACACAACTGCCTGGGGCTGTAGAACCGTGGCTTGCTGAGCAGATAAGGCCATTTGACTGACTGAACCTTCTACAGGATCCTGTGGCACTGACTGTGGAGGATGTGAAGTTTTGGGCTGCTGAAGTTGTGGCTGTGGAATCAGCTGGTAGAGCCACTGCTGTGTTGGCTGCTGCAGCTGCTCCTGGGCCTGCTGCTGGGTGTTCAAATTGAGTGAGTCTGGTGAAAGCTGGAGTAGAGTGAAGGGCATGAGACTGGGAGTATTTTTAACAAGTTGAACACCTCCTTGAGAAGAAACTGGTAGTGTGGTGGTCTGCACACTTGGTGGCTGAGATTCTGCAGGCAGGGAGCCAGGCTTGATCCCTGTGGGCTGGGTATCCGGCTTGATCCCTCTGGGCAGGAGGCCGGGTGTGATCGCTATGGGCTGGCTGTCTGGCTGGATCCCTGTGGGCTGGCTGTCCAGCTTGATCCCTGTGGGCTGGCTGTCTGGCTTGATCCCTGTGGGCAGGGTGTCTGGCTGGATTCCTTTGAGCTGGGTATCCAGCTTGATCCCTGTGGGCAGGGTGTCTGGCTTGATCCCTCTGGGCAGGAGGCCGGGTGTGATCCCTGTGGGCTGGCTGGCTGGCTGGATCCCTGTAGGCTGGCTGTCCGGCTTGATCCCTGTGGGCAGGGTGTCTGGCTGGATTCCTGTGAGCTGGGTGTCTGGCTTGATCCGTGAGGGCAGGGTGTCTGGCTGGATCCCTGGGGACAGGACCCTGGGCCTGATCCCTGCAGGCAGGGGGCCAGGCGAGATCCCTATGGGCAGGGGGCTGGGCAAGATCCCTGCAAGCACATTGTCCGGCTGGATCCCTGTAGACAGAAGCACAGGCTTGATCCCCGTGGGCAGGAGCTTGGGCTTGATCTCCCTGGGCAGGAGCCTGGGCTTGATCCCTGTGGTCAGGGGGCCGAGCTTGATCCCTGTGGGGAGGTGGCCAGGCTTGATCTCCGTGGGCAGAGGCCTGGGCTTTATCCCTATGGGCTGGAGGCAAGGCTTGATCCCTGCTGGTTGGTGTTCAAGCTTGGTCCCTGTGGGCAGGGGGCCAGGCTTGATCCCTATGGGCAGGGGGCAAGGCTTGATCTCTCTGAGCTGGGGGCCAGGCTTGATCCCTATGGGCTGGGGGCCAAGCCTGATCCCTATGGGCTGGGGGCCAGGCCTGATCTCTGTTGGTTGGTGGTCAGGCTTCATCCTTGTGGGCAGGGTTCCAGGCTTGATCTCTATGGGCTGGGGGCCAGGCCTGATCCCTATGGGCCGGAGGCGAGACTTGATCCCTATGGGCTGGAGGCCAGACTTGATCCCTGTTGGTTGGTAGTCAAGCTTCATCCCTGTGGGCAGGGTTCCAGGCTTGATCTCTATGGGCTGGGGGTCAGGCTTCATCCCTGTGGGCTGGGGGCCAGGCCTGATCCCTATGGGCTGGAGGCCAGACTTGATCCCTGTTGGTTGGTAGTCAAGCTTCATCCCTGTGGGCAGGGTTCCAGGCTTGATCTCTATGGGCTGGGGGCCAGGCTTCATCCCTGTGGGCTGGGGGCCAGGCCTGATCCCTATGGGCTGGAGGCCAGACTTGATCCCTGTTGGTTGGTAGTCAAGCTTCATCCCTGTGGGCAGGGTTCCAGGCTTGATCTCTATGGGCTGGGGGCCAGGTCTGATCCTTATGGGCCGGAGGCGAGACTTGATCCCTATGGGCTGGGGGCCAGGCCTGATCCCTGTTTGTTGGTAGTCAAGCTTCATCCCTGTGGACAGGGCTCCAGGCTTGATCCCTATGGGCTGGGGGCCAGGCTTCATCCCTATGGGCTGGGGGCCAGGCCTGATCCCTATGGGCTGGAGGCCAGACTTGATCCCTGTTGTTTGGTAGTCAAGCTTCATCCCTGTGGGCAGGGTTCCAGGCTTGATCCCTATGGGCTGGGGGCCAAGATTGATTCCTGTTGGTTGGTGGTCAAGCTTCATCCTTGTGGGCAGGGTTCCAGGCTTGATCCCTATGGGCAGGGTTCCAGGCTTGATCCCTATGGGCTGGGCGCCAGGCTTGATCCCTGTTGATTGGTAGTCAAGCTTCATCCCTGTGGGCAGGGTTCCAGGCTTGATCTCTATGGGCTGGGGGCCAGGCTTCATCCCTATAGGCTGGGGGCCAGGCTTGATCCCTATGGGCAGGGGGCCAGGCTTGACCCCTGTTGGCTGGTGGTCAAGCATTATCCCTGTGGGAAGGGGTCCAGGCTTAACCCCTGTGGCCAGGGGACCAAGATTGATACCTGTGGGCAAGAGTCTGGACTTGCCTGTGGGCAGGGGATCCAGCCTGATCCCTGTGGGCAGGGGTCCAGACTTGATCCTTCTAGGCTGGAGGCCAGGCTTGATCCTTATGGGCTGGGGACCAGGCTTGATCCCTATGGGCTGGGATCCAGACTTGATCCCTGTTGTTTGGTAGTCAAGCTTAATCCCTCTAGGCAAGGGTTCAGGCTTCATCCCTGTAGGCAGGGGGCCAGGCTTCGTCCCTTTGGGCAGAGGGCCAGGCTTCATCCCTGTGGGCAGGGGGCCAGGCTTCATCGCTATGGGCAGGGGGCCAGGCTTCATCGCTATGGGCAGGGGGCCAGGCTTGCCCCCTGTTGGTTGGTGGTCAAGCTTCATCCCTGTGGGCAGGGGTCCAGGCTTGATCCTTGTGGCCAGGGGACCAAGACTGATACCTGTGGGCGAGAGTCTGGACTTGAGGCCTGCGGGCAGGGGATCCAGCTTGATCCCTGTGGGCAGGGAACCCAGATTGATCCCAGTAGGCAGGAGGCTAAGCTTGATCCCTCTAGGCAAGGGGCCAGGCCTGATTCCTGCAGGAGCTGTAGTAGAGTCCTGCACTGGCTTAGAGCTGCTCCCTAAGCCCAGGCCTCCTCCACCAGGCTGCACCTCTTTGGTGATATTCAGACCAGAGGATGTGGCTGAAGCTTCAGTCCTTTGTGATGAGCCCACAATAGACAGGGCCATGAGAGGAAGTGAGCTAACTTGACTCACCTCCATAGATTTCTGGGAAAGACTTGGTAGCTTAGGAGCAGAGGCAGGAGATGGAAATTTATGAGAGCTGCTTGCCTGCTGAGAAGTGAAACTGTCACCCCAGGAGCTCTTTCGTGGATTCAAGGGAAGTCTGATGGGTGAAGGTGGATGTTTGGCTCCCTTGCCCAGCACTGAAGACTGAACTGACCCGTTCTTAGGCTGTTCTGGTTCTTTCCCTGGAAAAGGTTGTCTGAAACCAGCTGAGTCACCAGAAGACTGAACTGACCCAATCTTAGGCTGTTCTAGTTCTTTCTCTGGAGGAGGTTGCCTGAGATCAGCCGAGTCACCAGAAGACTGAATCGACCCAGTCGTAGGCTGCTCTAGTTCTTTCCCTGGAGAAGCTGGCCAGAGATCAGCCAAATCACTGGAGCTGTATGACATCTGCACTGGATATTGGGTGCTCTTCTGGGATGATTCCTCAGATGGACTGACTATCCTCACATCATCAGTCTCTGGCCCAGATAGGAAACTACAGGGATGGTCACCTGTGAAGGAATGGTAGGGAGACATCTGTCTCTCATATCTGACTTCTCTTTTTTTTTTACGGGGCACGCTTTTTCCAGAGATAAGTGGATCATTAAGCGGATACATGAGCATCTGCTTTGTTGCCTGGAAATGACTGCTGTCTTCATATCCAAATATAGAATCTTCTCCTACCTCATAAGTTGGCCAGACTGTTGGTTGTAAGTCATCATATTTGAAAGACTTAGCATGTTTCTCCACATCCACTTCAGAAGGCACAGCCAAATCACAGGGTCTCTGTTTCCACATATCTACACACTTGCCTGCTTTCAAAGTTTTGAGGTCATACTGCTTATCTGTTTTACTTTCTTGACTTTTTGCGAAAGAAGTCAGGGCTGTTAGCTCAGGAGGAAGTGGATAGGGAGGAAAATCCTGCTGCCGATTCAGAGAGGCTGTAGAAAATCTCTTCAAATTCCTTTTCATGGGAAGAGTGTTCAGTTTTTGTTTGTTATAGAGCAGTCTGTTTTCAGTGCAAGCTACTGATACAGAAGGGTCTAAACACAGTGGTTCGGCTGTAGCTAAGATCAGTCGGCTCTCAAGCAGAAGTTTGTCCTCGTGAGTCCAGTTCTGGTGATCGCTGGCTATGGCCTCTACATCGCAGGCTAACGTCTGCATGGTGGGACGTAAGAGAATATGTCTGCTTTGGTAACTCGGAGGCTCCCCTTCACTGAACTGCCTGTAGTCCCGTATTTCCGCTATGACACACCCCTGATGAAAAACGTTAACCGGAGACTTCTCCAGGAGATCCACCAAAACAGGCGGTAATTCTTGAGCATCTAAGTATTCGAGCAATTCCCCTTCTTCATAAGGCAGTCGAATGCTCTCTATAAATGATTCATTTTCCCCCCTGAGCATCAGTGAATAGCCCTGCTTTCCTGGGTACAGGTTAACCACCAAACAGGGCAACGATTCTCTCCTAAGGAGCTTCTCTAATAGGTTCACATTGCTTCTTAATTCCTCCGCAACCTCAGGCTCTTTTTCACTTTCTTCTACATAAATGTCATAAAGTTTTTCATAGAGAGACATCTCCCCACTCAATGAGTTTTTCCTTTTTAGAGGTCTTTGTTGGGCACTTGCAATGACAGACTCTGCAAGATCCAAAGCTCTTTCTAGAGACTGTTCCATTGTAGTACAAGAGGGGGGCCGAAAAGAGAAAATGGAAGTGTCCTGACAAACTGGGTGAAAATCGTCTTTAATATCAATGTGTAGGTCTGAAAACTACCCCTCCCGAACTTCACAGTGGGACCACCAGCCTAACTTTAGTACGCCAAGAAACTTGCCTCCAAGGAAGTGTTACACAAAATTCTTGTGAGTTTCTGAAAGTATTTGTATCTATAGGGATTACGGCCTTTGTGCTAGGCCTGGCCTCACCTTTGCGTCATCTCCTCAGGCGCAGCCGGAAGTCGTTGATGTGAGGGACACAGGGACTTCCGGGGGCCGATGTGCTCCTCAACAGCCTCTGGAGTCGGCCCGCCTCCGTTGCGGCAATGGGCTGGCTAGTGAACTACACTTCCGGTTCTCCTGGCTGTGCTTCCTACCGGGGAGTTGGTCCAGACATCCGTATCCAGTCTGTGCGGCTTTTCAGTTCAGTTCAGTTCAGTTCACTTCAGTTCAGTTCAGTCGTGTCCGACTCTTGGCGACCCCATGAATTGCAGCACGCCAGGGCTCCCTGTCCATCACCAACTGCCGGAGTTTACTCAAACTCATGTCCATTGAGTCGGTGATGCCATCCAGCCATCGCAGCCTCTGTCGTCCCCTTCTCCTCCTGCCCCCAACCCCTCCCAGCATCAGAGTCTTTTCCAGTGAGTCAGCTCTGCGCATGAGGTGGCCAAAGTATTGGAGTTTCTATCAACTTCAACAACAGTCCTTTCAGTGAACACCCAGGACCGATCTCCTTTAGAATGGACTGGTTGACTTTTCAAGGTGATCACAAAAAAACACTTTATTTTCCTTTTTTTTTTTAGGAACTGAGGCAGTGTCATTCCTTTTTTAATATGTAAATTCATAGCCTTTATTTCAGCAAAGTTATCTAGAATTATTTTCTTGGAATCTTTCTTCTGTTTCTTTGATTTGCTTTTTTCCCCTTTAAGGATTTCAGTTATAAGTACATTGGATAATCTCTTCCTGCCTTTTCTATCATGTTCTTTCTAAAACTTTTTGTTTTATTTCCTTCTTTGTTTTCTATCCTTTAGATCTTTTAGGGTATCCTTGATGACCCTTTGTTAATTGTGGTTATACCTTTTCTCCCTAGGGAATTCCATATTGCTGCCGTGACAGATTGCCATGAACTTGGTGGTTTATGCCATGAACACACCTGTTTTATTTGTTTGTTTCCACATAGTTCTGCAAGTCAGAACACAGAGCAGTCTCAGTTTAGGGTCTTATAAGTCGAAAATCAAATTTTCCTGTGCAAGGCTCTTAACTGGAGGATCTGGGGGAAGAAACCACTTACTTGTAAGTTCATTCAAGTAGTTGGCCAAATTCAGATTCTTGTGGTTATAGGATTAGGATTAAGGTTCCTTTTTTTTTTTTTTCCTGATTTCTGTCAGAGGCCAGTCCCAGCTCCTAAAAGTTGATCACATTCTTTGCAAGTGCCTTCCTCCATCCTCAAGCCAGTGATGACATGTTGAATCCTTTTTATGCTTCATGCACCTCTGACTTCCTCTTCTACCACCATCTGGAGAAAATTCTACGCTTTTAAGGGCCCATGTGTATAATCCAGGGTAATACTCCCTATTTTAAGTCATGGTGCCATATAATGTACTATAATGACAGGAGTGTTAACCCATTATTTTCACATGTTCTGAGAATTCAAGTAGACCATCTTTCACTGGCCATTTTAGAAATTCTGCATATCATAGGTACTTTGTAATTCAATCTTTATTTATTCTGTTTCTACTAAATTTGATTAGCTCCTGTTTCATACTTCATATTGTTCTTTTGTCTTTAAAGTTTAAAAAAATGTTTATGATTCCAATTCTGCAATGCTTATTTAAGTATACAATTCCTGTTGGAGTGTCAAGTTAAAATTTTCCTCAGTTTTGTGCAAATGTGAATGTGTATGTTTGCATATGTGTTCTGCAGTGGTTTTATCTGCTGAATTAATTCTCATTGTTTACTTTTTTTGTTCCTCCTGAACCAGCACTAGAAGACACTTTGAAGTGGGTAGGTTAGGGGATTGCATGGCTTATTCTGATTTCATATTTTAAGGTCACCTTCTTTTTCTGTCATTATGATATATTGATTTTATTATTATTAATGTTGGTTGTTGTGGTAACAAATTGTACATTTTTTACAAGTCTGATTTCTTCTGATTCTTAGTCACAGTCTTCATTCATTCATTAGAGTCCTTTATCTTCAGTCAGTTCCTTTTTTCCCCTCAGTCTTTGAAGGACATGTTTCCTCTTAAACGTACCTCACTCTTCCTAAGAAGGGATGACCACCTCTGGTGCTATACTTTTTCTGTACTCCTTTCTTCTGATTTCCCAGTAACCAGCACTCTAATATACCTGGTCTCAAATCATATCTCAGTATTTCCCATCTCAGAGTTTGACCTCAGAAGTCTCCTACAAATTAATAAAAATAAGACCATTAATCCAATAGAAAAAAAAATCAAGATGACAGTTTACAAAATAAGGGATACAAATGCTATTTAAGTATATGAAAAATATTAAACCTCACAATTAATAAAATTGCAAGTTAAGACAAAAATAAATAAAAGACCATGTTTTTACCTATTAGATTACCAGAGATGAAAGCAATTCATAGCTTACCATGTTCGTTAATGGTATGAGAAAACTGGCACTCTCAAACATTGTTGTTGAGGGTGTTAATTGGTCCAATTCCTGTGGATAACGAAGAACCTAGTAATAGGATTTGCCCCAAGGACTGGCTTCAGGGTGTCTGGGGCTCATCAGTGGGGACTTTTTCAGCATTGGCATGTACTCATTAAAAATTGACTTTTCAATTTTCTTAAAAAAAAATGCCACATTTACCCTATTACTTTGTATACCACTAACACATAACTGTGATCCATCAGTGGGGGCAGCAATATTTCATCCTGAATATCACTCAGTAACATAATAGTACTCAAGAGGAAATGAATAACATGGCCAAAAGCCCAGGGAAATTCTGTATTTAAGGGAAAATGAGAGATTCTGTATTTAAGGGAAAACCAGGAAAATAATCAAAACTCAAGATAAATAGACATAAATAAAATTAAATTGTAATATGCTCCAGTCAGATAACAGTTGAAAGTCAGGTTACTGATAATCCTAGTAACAGTATTTTCTGAGAAATATTGGTGAGAAAATTCAGATGATGGTAGGAAAAGAGATGAGCCTGGGTTGAGAAAGTGAGGAGAGTAGTTAACACTCCCACTGAAAGATTTTTATTAGTGAAGGGAAAGAGGTAAGTCATAGGTAGATATAGAGGACACACACATGCACATGACCATACATTATCTCTCTGTAAAATCTCTCAGTATTGCACCAGTGGATCAAGTAAATATTACATGCATAATGATATTATCAATAATACTATTTTGGAATTTGGGGAAACGATGTAAGCCCTCTTGTAGACTTTTATTCAACAAATGACAAACTAACATACCCAGAGCCACAATTCAAAGTAATAATTTGTTCATCTTGTGTGCTTTATACATTATTGACATGAAGTGAAGTGAAGTTGCTCAGTTGTGTCTGACTCTTTGCAACCCCATGGACTGTAGCCTACCAGGCTCCTGCATCCATGGGATTTTCCAGGCAAGAATCCTGGAGTGGGATTTGCCATTTGCTTTATACTTTATTGACATAATAAATGGTAAATAATAACACCAGTAACTGCACAGTCAAATTATGCCACGATACTTTGTACAATTTGGATTCCAAATAAATCCATGTTAGTAAAGAATACAAGAAGCCAGAAGTAATGTAATAGCTTTTGTAAATTAGTCACCAAGGTGGTCAATTATCATTGTATTTAATAGACTAGTGAACAGAAGAGTTTTGAGAGTGGGAATGATTACAGTGCTGTTGCATAGATTGTAGCTTTGAGAAAGCACTCAAGGAAAAGATATCTGGTTAATCATTATGATACTCTTCATGTATGCATGAGAAATTATTTGGGAAAACCTTGTATCCTGATAAGGCTGAATATAACATGGTTGAATTCTTCCCTTCCCTAAGAGTTCTCTCTCCCTTTGTTTTCTTGCTATTATCATAATAGACTTTAAAGCAAAAAAAAAAAAAAAACAAAAACTGATTTTGTGATTGGAAATCATATATACAATAGAGCTATTTTCAGTATTTTATAATAGTTGTTTCATGTAGGAAGAACATGAGAGATAATCTTATAATATTGATAGAAATGTACTTTGACAGCAGAATGTTACATAGTCTCTTGTGTAATTATTCCATCTCTCCTCTGGCTTGGGATAAATGTTTTTCGTATAACCCATACTGTAGAATACTGAATTTCAAAATGTCTGTTCTAAGTTAACATCTGCAAATATTCAACTACCCAGTTCTAGAATCTCCTTGGTGACTCATCCATCTAAAACCAGGAGAGCACAGCTAATAAGAAGCCCTCATTCATGGTATTTTCTTCCTTCCTTCCTTTCTTTTCTCTCCCTTCTGCTGCATCTAGGGTCGCCTTCACATCAACGGTAGTTCTTTCTGGCAATGATATGATATGCATTTAACTGAATTTCAAAATGTATGAGACTTCACTCCTGGAAAGGGTGTTCTGTTCATATTGAGCCTTTCTGTAAAAATGAAAAGTTGAATCTGAAGAACAGCAATGGAAGATGGTTATATATGCAGTAGGATAAGGAGATTAAATATAAAGAACTATATGATTTATCTCTTTTATGAAGTGCTGCTGGAAAGGAGATTAAGCTTTTAAAAAGTGGTGACCTTGATATAAATTCCCTGTTTAACCAGTGGTGAAAATACTATGAATAATGAAGGGGATGTGGAACACTGCCAGGCCTACATGTGAAGATTCAAAGAGATGCAGTAAGGTTGAAAATCTAAAAGGTTAAACCTTCAGAGCAGAAAATGGTAACAGCAGTAAGACATATTTTGTAATGGTTTGCTCATTGCAAAGTGTTTTTATATCAGGATGTTGTTTACGTCTCACAACAACTCTATGAGTTTCAGTATCCTCGCAATTCTATGATCAGTTAACTGAAGTTCAGAGAAGGACAAGTTATTTATCCATGATCACAACCGCTTGTTGTTGGATTCCTCTGCTCTCACAAATCTTTAGTATTCATTATCACATTTTGATAAAGATGCAACCCACTTATATTTTGTTTTTAACACTTTTAATCGTATCTCTAATATCACTCCATGACATTGCCTTCTGCCAACCTGAGTGTATTTTATTCCTACCATCTTTGTTGACAAGAATCCATAGTACAGTTGTCACATTCTAACCATGTTTATATTTATAAGGAAATATAAATCATTAGCCCATTTTCTTTTCCCTGAAAATGGCCTATTTTCATTCACCAAGTAAAGTTATTAGATTTCTGATACTTAAACCATTTGTTCTTTTAGAGAATTGTAGGTGATTCAGATTAATGGCTCTTCTTTCAGGTCAGAAAAATGTAAAAATTGCAGTTGACTGGAATTGATACTAAAATTACCTTAAAAGTATTGAAAAGAAACCAACTGTGAAATGTGCATAAATTATACAGAGTAGAAAAGTCTCTTCTCAAAAACATCTAATTCTGCTTTTAAATTAAATTAACTCACAGTTTAATTCTCTCCCCCGCCCCTTTGTTTTAGATATACAAAGGAAAGGCTTTCCTCATAGATAGGAAAATGTAAAAGCACCCTTATTTATTAAATGGGCCAAGTTTAGAGGTGTTATGTGTAATATTTGCAAATATGTAATTTGTTTACCTCTTTTTTTTTTTACCTCCTGGGTGACTTTTAGCAATTTATGTGTAATGTAGATTAAATACTCATATATTTGTTTCCTAAACTACTATATTAGCCAAGATCTAGTCAGTTAAAGCAAGTTCATTATAAACAGTTCAGTAGGGATAATTTAATGTGGGAAACGGGTTATAAATATGTGAGAAGTGCTGAAATGGTGGGACATAGGCAATCCAGGGATTAGCAACCACCCCTATATATGAAGGGAAAAAGAGAGAAAGGAATTGGTGTTATCAGACCCAGAAGCTGAAACAACACATCCTGTCTTGAAAAAAATCCAACCTGAAAGTCAGTTGGCATGAGAGCCTGGGACATGGGGAACATATTTATGGGACAAAGTGGTAAACAAGATGGATCAGACTCCCTTTCTTGTGGAAGAGAAAATAAAAATAAAGTTAGGAAAAATATAAATTAGTGATCATTGATAGGATAAATATAATACAGAATGGTATGCTAAAGAATTATAAGCCTTTATTGTTTTCATGGATTTTTTGTATTAATTTGGTTTTATTCAATATTGCATTGAGGTAATATTTACCTTAATTTTTGAGTTATTGGCACCCCTCACTTGCATCACAAGCTTCCCTGGTGGCTCAGTGGTAAAGAATCTGAGGAGACACAGGTTCGATCCCTGAGTGGGAGAGGTCCCCTGGAGAAGGAAATGGCAACCCATCCAGTATTCTTGCCTGGAGAATCCCATGGACAGAGGAGCCCCGAGGGCTACAGTCCATGGGGTTGCAAAGAGTCAGATATGACTTAGTGACTAAACAGCAACAACACTGACATCACACTAGTTCCATTGGGACAAAACTAACATTTCAAGGGATTTCTAGTTATTTTGCTTGAGCAACTAGGTAAATGTTGTGTCTATCAGTGATAGAGGGGAGACTAGGATAAGAATAGATTTAAGGGTAGAAGTAAGGATTTATTTATGAGTCATATTAGATCGAAACTAATTTTTTATGATAAACAATTGGATATATAAATCTAAATTTCAGATAGAGGTCAGAGCTAAGACAAAAACATAGAGGTGGCATTTGAAGTGAAAGGGATAGATGAGATTATATAGAGGGAGATTAAATGAGATAATGCATATAAAGATTTTTTTAAAATAATGGCTTTGTTGAGATATAATTCATATAGTATATTTTTCCCATATAAAGTATAAAATTTAAATTTTTATTGTGGTAAAATGCACTTAACATAAAATTTGCCATTTTGACCATTGTTAGTTGTACAATTTAGTGACATTAATTACATTCATACTGTTGCTCAATCATCACCACTGTCTATTTCTAGATATTTTTCATCATCCCAGATAGAAACTCTGTACCCATTAAACAGTAATCCCCAATTCCTTCCTCTCTCCCCAGCCTTATCTCTAGCAGTTTGCCTATCCTGTGGGCGTTATATAAGTGGAGTCATAGGATATTTGTCCTTTTGTGTCTTGACTTATCTCACTTAACATAATGTTTTCAAGCTTCATCCATGTTGTAACATGTATCAGAATTTCATTCTTTTAAAGTCCAAATATCCTGTTGTATGTCTATACCATGCTTTGCTTATTCCTTCATCTTTTGGTGGACATTTACACTTTTGGGCTATCATGAGTAATGCTGTTATGAACATTATTGTACAAGTATCTGTTTATGTCTCTGCTTTCAGTTCTTTTAGGTATATGACTAGGAGTGAAATTGCTGGATCATATGGTAATTCTGTGTTTAACTTTTTGAAGAACTGCCAAGCTGGTTTTCCACAGCAACTGCACCAGTTTCCGTTCCCACTAGCAATGCACAAGAGTTCCAACTTCTCCATATCTTCGTGAATTAGTATTTCATAAAGTTTTTTTCACTATGTTCTTTACCCTACCATTTTCTCTCAGTAGAGTATAAGTGCCATAGGACCAAGCACTGGTTTATTCACTGCTTTATCCCCAGTTGGGCCAAGCACATAGTCTTCATTCAATAAATATTGACTGAGTGAATGAATTTTAAATGTTCAATAAGTGATATTTAATTAGCTCTTGTAGTAAAGGAGAGTTAATATATTCATTCCTGGATTATGTTGAGTGTCTCCTATTGGGCTTGATGGTTTTGTTTTGTTTCTATGAAATGGCCTGCCTTTGCTAGGAAAAGTTTAAGAGGCAATATGCCAAAATTTACATAGAATGAAACTACCTCAAACCATAACAAGAGAAAAGGAAGTAAAAGACTTGCGACATTAGAAAGTGATGAAAAAGCAAGCAACATCTCACTTGTTATCTTCAAATTGGAGCACTAAGTTGGTGCTGTGAACAGGTAAATTCAGGGAGGTCCCTGCAATTCCTTCTTCAGAAAGTAATTCTAGTTCCATATCCATTTCCCCCAAACCTTTCTTGAGTGAGGAGTAGTTTTCCCAGATACAGATACACTGTTCGGTCTTCTTCATGTATGTAGAAGTTGAGCCACTTTATAAATATGCTAAGTTCAAAGTCACTCTTTACATGAAACTCTTGACTGCATTTTGGTAAACATTGTGTCTTCAAAATAACACCAGTCTCCAGAGTCTGGAAATATGCACCTCTGTCAATTGTATGGAATAGATTCAGTTTTTGTGTTTTACATGTAGTTAAATATATGATATAAATGCCCATTATAATTAAGTTTATCTACCAGTTTCCCAGTTAATTTTACTTATCACTTGTATTTTTATCTTGAAGTCAAGGAAAGCCAAGCTGTTGTCAGGAAATTTTGACCTGGAAAGTGAAAATAAATAAAGCATATGACCATTATTATATTCATAAAATACTTAGAGAAGTATTAGTAGGAAAAAAATCACTGATTATAGTAACTGTTTGGTAACATTGTCCAGATTTGGTTTACATACAGTAGGGGGAAAGTATGGCTTTAAATTTCAAAACATTAGGCTAACTCTGAAAAATCTATTTGTACATGGGTAAAATTTCAGCAGACTCTGGTAGTTCTCTGTCTTCTTTAAAGATCAGTATAGATTTTGTTTTACTCTATTGAAATTTTTCCCTGTAATTTTCATCATAAAATGAGGGGTGGGGTGCAGGATTAGCTGAATGTTTGAGTCCTAAGTCACCTCTTTTCCACAGCAGTCTAGGAGCAAGATTTAATAGTACAAGAATTATTAGTCACTTTAGAAAAACCTCCCTGTGTGATGCTTGGAGAGAAAAAAATGATTTGCAACTGACCCAAATGTGGCTCAAATATTTATGCTCCCCTTCTCTCATCTTTCCCTTATCTTTCAAATCAAAAAAGTCTACTATGCTGAAAAGGTCTGTTGTAGGCATGGTGGGAGGAGATTAACCAGGTTAGGGTTCATTGCCAGGAAATCTTTACAGCTGTGTTGCAATTTTTGCCTGGCTTGCAAGAGACCTTTTCCTGGCACATCCACATTCTTGACATGTGCTATGTCAAAGAAGCATACAGAGAAAGGAGGTAAAAAGTATTGGGTTGGCAAAAAGTTCGATCACATTTTTCTGTACCAGCTTATGGAAAAACCCAAATAAACTTTTTGGCCAGCCCTAAAGTATGGTGGGATATAGGTGAGGATTGTTTAGAAGGCTTAAGCAGAAAGCAGTGTAAATCAGAGCTTTGTAGCCATGAACTAATAGTTCATTCATTCATTCAACAGATGTTTATTCAGAGTGCCTATTATATGCCTGGCACTGTACAAGACACTCAGGGATGTCATTAGGCTTCTTAAGTCCTTATTCTAAATCAGCCATCACTGAACAAATTCCTATAATGTATTATTCTCCATATGTCAGGAGAAACTGGAGTGTTCAGAAAAGGAGAAAGAATTTAAGAGATTTTTTTTTTTTTGAAAAGTCCTTGAATCATTTAAA
Organism: Capra hircus; assembly: GCF_001704415.2. NCBI lineage: Eukaryota > Metazoa > Chordata > Mammalia > Artiodactyla > Bovidae > Capra > Capra hircus. Next base: position 41,419,658 of record NW_017189516.1, on the reverse strand, counting down.
ACTTAAGCATAGAATACCCACAGGACTCAACATTTCCACTCCTAGATACACACGCAAAAGTATTGCAAGAAGTATGTAATGTATGTGTGCCAAGTCGGGTCCAACTCTTTGTGACCCCATGGACTGTAGCCCATTAGTCCCCTCTGTTCATGGACTTTTCCAGGCAGGAATACTGGAGTGGGTTTCCATGCTGTCCTCCCGGGAAATCTTCACCACCCAGGGATGGAATCTGAGTCTCTTGTGTTTCCTGCATTGGCAGGCAGATTCTTTACCACTGCGCCACCTGGGAATCCCAAGACATGCAAACAAATACTTGTAGATGAATGTTCATAGCAGCACTATTTTTAATAATCAAAATATGGAAGCAGGAAACTAAATATGATATATCCATACAATAGGCTATTGTTCAGCCAAAAAGAAAAGGAATGAGTCACGAATACATATCACAATGTGAATGAACCTTAAACACATGATGCTAAGTGAAAAAGAAAAAGTCTCAGACACAAAAGTCCACATGTATGATTTCTTTTATATGAAATATTCCAACTAAGCAAATCCATAAGGACAGAAATGTGATTAGTGGCTGTCGGGAGACACGGGGATGGAGAAATGGAGAGTGATTGCTAATGGCTCTAGTTTCATTTTGGAGTGATGAAAATGACTTGGAACAAGGTAGAGGTGATGGCTGCACATTATGAATGTGCTAAACGATGCTTCACTGTGCACTTGCAAATGGTTAATATTATGTTGTGTGAATTTTGAAAAATATATGCCTTTAAGAATTCAGCCAGGAGAGAGCTAACTCTCTTAATTTACCTATTACAAGAAGAATATCTATTAACAGAGGAGACAGCAAAATAAGGGAAAACACGTAATTGCAAATTGTGATTGTTATGAAGAAAATAAACAGAGATCAGCTAGATAGTGATAGAGGAGGTCGGGCATAGCTTCTCTGAAGAAATTTGAAATTTACATGACCCTGAGCATACTTCCTGAGCCTCAGTTTCCTTTGGTGACATGTTTTGTATGTGTGTGTGTCTGTTTTAAATGTCTCTTTTTCTTCAGAAGAGATCTAGAGGGAGACCTCGGGGTCTATAGTAATGAAGTTTCAAAGTTCTCCTGCCCCGGTAACAACTCAGGGGGAGAAATACTAGACTAGAATTTCATACAAGTCCTCTTCACATCTAATATTCCAGGAATACCAAGCTAGAAAGATTAAAATGATAAGATTATGTTATTCGCTTTCCATCAAAAAAGAGGGAGATAATTGTTTTAACTGTATAGTTAGCAGAAGATTGTAGATGAAGTTCAACTTACCAGTTGCATTTAGGAAAAAGAATTTCAAACAAGAAGGTACTAAGCTGGTACTTTTAAGTGAAGTGAAGTCACTCAGTCGTGTCCGACTCTTTGCAACCCCATGGACAGTAGCCAACCAGGCTCCTCCGTCCATGGGATTTTCCAGGTGAGAATATTGGAGTGGGTTGCCATTTCCTTCTCCAGGGGATCTTGCCGACCCAGAGATCGAACCCGGGTCTCCTGCATTGTAGGCAGAAGTGAAGAAGTGAAGTGAAGTGAGCCACCAGAGAAGTCGCTTAAGCTGGTACTTTTAGGTCTTATCAATTGCTCCATGTTCTTATTCTTATCCTTTTACAAGGGCTTATTTCAACCACAGTTAAATCAATAGGTCCTCCAGAGCTCTTCTGAAAAGAAAACCTAATGCAAACAAATTTCACATTTTTCGTAAGTCACTGTAAGCATAGGGTGTGCTGAGAAAGATAAGATAGAGGGGCCACATGCATAGCTTCAGGCATCACTGTAAGGACTGATAGAAAAAAAAATACAGATAGAAAAATTGGAAGGCTTTAAGATTAGAAATGAATTATCAATGTATATTTAAGCCTTAACAAACTGTAAGATGTTCCTGCCACAGTCTAACGCTGACATTTTTGATTCCCAACATTTTTTTTCACAATAAGTGGTCAAAGACTACAGTGGAATCTATAGTTTAAGGAGCCGCCTTTGAGAACAGTTGAGTTCTGCTCCATTCTGTAGTAACTGAACTTTCAGATTTTCCAAACCTCTGTGCTGTTTTTCGGTCCCCAAACGTTTGTAGCACTTCAAAAATACTCTCTGCTTTTGTTTTTACAAAAAAAAAAAAAAATTATGTACCAAAGATTATGACTTGAAAAAGAAGAATGTTAAATCATATAAAATATAGAAGCCTAAAACAACTTAATCCTTTAAAAATATCGATCAAATCCCTATCTCTTTCAGCACTTCATAAAGTGGGAAGAGATTTCCAAACATTATGGAAATATTATTTCCCCTAGGGACCAGGAAATTAACATAATATACAGGTCAAGTGTTTAGTGACGCCTCCGTAGAGGACATATTTAACAATCATGTTGCTGGTAATTCTGTTGGAGTGGAGAGAGACACTGAATACCATGCATTATCATGCATAGGGGGTGTGATTATAGAATAATTGAAACTGTGCTACCCTTAGGTATGGAATAACATGACTTTTATTATACTCTATAGCTAATCAGGTGATATACAAAATTTCTCTTCCCACATACCTGCCTGCACTTACCTCCTGCCTGCACTACCCAGATTTCCACACCTCGATCTGTAGCTGTGTAATACTGTCATCCTTTGAAAGATAAACTTAAAAATCTCTGGTCGCTTCCTTGCATGCCAATTCAGACTCTTTTGCTGTTTCAAAGTAGCACACTGCTAAGGAACCTGTGGAGAACTTCAGTATACTGTACTGACTTCCAGAGACTGTACTTACAGAAAGTATTTTAATTCTATTTTCTGTGTCATAGATTTACTTCTTGATTATGTCCCGAAATGTTTGTTAATCCCTAGTAGTTGCTCTGGATTTAGGCTAGCTTTCTTTCTCCCTTATAAAACATGACCCTAAGTCAGTCCTATCCAAAACTGTTCTTTTTACAAGTATGTATATACATGTAGAAAGTGTATAGTAGAAAGAGTTGATGAAACCATAATATTTCTTTAATTCCTGCTGCCTGCGCCCCTTTTATTCCTTTTTAGATGTTTGAGAGTTTTAAGGACCTAACTTTTCAAAGAAACTCAAGTTAAAACGCCTTCTGCCTTTCTTCCATAGGCATCTATTCTAGAATGTAAAATAATATAAAATCGGTGCTAAAAGTAGGTAGTTTTCTTTTGTTTTAAACAATGTATGTGTAGTTTATGTGTGCTAACCCAGCACTACTTATATTCAGTAGTGTACAGAAGAGACCAGTGAATTCGAAGTTGGGAGATATGAGTTCCAATCCCATTTCTGCCACCAGTTAGTAGAACTTAGATGAATCATTGACTTACTTTAAGTTTTGGGTCCCTTTGCTGTAACCTCAGGAGGTTGAAGGAAATAACTCTATCTGTGTTGTTTGTACAGTACGTTTTATGCACTTGTGTATCCTGCAGGGTTGCCCTTGCTAGAACAAAGTAGGTTTTTTAAAAATTTCACATTAATATTTCTTCACTGGAAATGACGAGTATTAACTCTCAATTATGAACAACCATTTTGTCCACATACATGTAATATCCTGTCTCTCTACCCACTTGACAAACATTGGAACCAGCAGTCATGATGTAATTTTTGCCTAGATTGCAGCTCACCTGATAAAACAATAGAAGCTGAGTAGATAAGTGCTCATGGTTTTTACTGTAAATCCTGGCTGAGCACTCTTTTCCCATTTACCCCATTCCACCATATTTCCCTGACTACAGTGAACCACAGTGCCATAGCAATCATACTGCAAATTTAATGATGACGGATGGGACTCTTTACTTTGAGAGTGTGTCATTCCCCTCAGGGGGTCATGTGTTTATTAATGTGTCAAAAGTTGCTTGCTTCCTGTTAGCTCTTCTCAGTAAATAGGACTATAGCATTCATTGGATGCTGCTTTATTTTTAGCTTTTTAAACCACCTCCTGATGAACAGAAACAGTAAACAAGTATGAAAACATCGAAAGTAATTTGAAAATAGTGCTATCCTGGGGAGTCTGGAATTTCAGACATTACCAGACGGTAGTAAATCAGCAATCACCTCACAAACCTAGGGAATAAAAGACAGGAAAATAAGAATATCTCAGTGTGTTCATCTGGAGCCACTTTCTGAAAATTAGGGTTCAGTTTCATTTATAATAGAGCAAGACAGGGTGACTGAGGTGAGGAGTTTTGTTTTTTATGAATTTTCCTCATTCTTGTCTAACCCAACCACATATCCCAGATGACAACATAAGGACTTATCTGTATTCTTATGCTTCACACTAATTAAACACCAAGGAACTGAAGGCATCATCATGGTGATGCTGTCTGTCTAACCTACCTTCTAAACAAACACTGTTTAGCCCTACTGTAAAATAGAAATATAAAGGAAGTAGGAAAAGGGAATCAAGTACTGAAAATAAGCTCTAATAGTCACTAAGAGACTGAAACTGTATTTTAAGGCTTCCCTGGTGGCTCAGACCATAAAGAATCCGCCTGCAATGCAGGAGACCCAGGTCCCGTCCCTGGGTCAGGAAGATCCCCTGGAGAAGGAAATGGCTACCCACTCTAGTATTCTTGCCTGGGAAATCCCATGGACAGAGGAGTCTGGCGGGCTGCAGTCCATGGGGTCTCAAAGAGTCAGACACGACTGAACGACTGAGGCCCACACTGGCTTTATAACAAGACCATGTTTTAACATGCTTGATTCTCACATCAGCCTATAAGGTCTTTAGTATTATTTTCTCCTTGTATAAATGATGAAATGGAAGCCTAAAGTGAAGTAACTTTCCCTATTTTCAAAAGTAGTGAGCGATTGGGCTGGAATCTGAACCTCTGCAGTTGGGCTTTAGTGATCTTACTGTTGACCCAACGGCCTTGTATTTGATACAAGGAGATGTGGGAAAACCGACAACAACGTAAGTCTGAGGAGAAAGAAGACCTAAGACTCTTGAATTTAAAAGATTAATGTGGAAGGTTCAAAATTAGAATTCACTGATTTACTTCTTAGAAAAGTCTGTTCTTTAAGAATTCTACCACGTTCTACAAGTATCAGTATGTTTCTAAACCTCAAATGTTTTAAGACAGTTGAATGCATCCCAAAATAGTTAATAATTTAGTAAATTATTTTTTCTTAAAAAGAATTATCTTAAAAGGAGCCTGAGAAGAGCATGCTTTAGTCTGTACTGGAGTGAAATTAATAAATAATGCATGAGCAATATTGCTGGCAGACCCAAAGAGGATTTTTTTTTTCCCTCTTGGGTGTGAAGCTCAAGCTAAAATTTAACACACTTTCTTTGCTCTCAAAGCTTTTTCTTTTTCAATATCTTCCATGCTGAAAGATTGACGCTACCTTTCATATACTCATCTGAGAAAACTTCTTTATCATCTTGTATCTCTCTCTTTCCTTTGCTCCTTCACTATCACATTGATTCTATATCTTAAATATATTTTAAACATGATCCCTCCTTTTTACCTCAATGGACATTGGCTTTGTTGGAGTAGCCATTTTTTTTTTCCTGAGTAAATACAATTGCTTCCTAATTTGTCTCACTGTACTTAGTCCTCCTTCCAATCTGGTTCAATTCATTTTTTTCACTACAATCAGAAAAATCTTCCCAAAATCCACATGTCACCATTTCCCAGCATAAAGTCCAAAGTCTTTATGGTGACTTTACAGGACTTTCAACCTGGCTTCTGCACACCTCTCCAGTTCCAATCCCTGCTGTTCTTTATCACTACCTTATAATTCAATCACACCAAATTATTTGCATTTCTTCAAACATGCCAAGTTGTTCCATGCCTTCAAGCCTTTGTGCATAGTATTCCTTGAAATAGCCTTCCTTAAAATTACTAAGACTTTAAAATTATTCACACTTTAAGATAATCATATATGACAGTTTATCAAGTCTTCGTCTTTCTTTCTTTGGCACTCCTGTGGTGGTACCTGCCACCTTTGTAGTATTTATCACATTGAATTTCAGCTGTTTACTGTGAATCACTTCTAGATTGTGAGGGATTGGGGCAGGGAATATGTCTATCATTCTAGAAAAATCCCTGAGCACCTTCTCTGAGGATGTTTTCAGGCTTCTGATTGACTGTCTAATAGCTAATGGTTTCACATATTAAGTATTGTAGACCTACTTGTAGACTACATATTATATGAAGCTAGAGAAATCTAAATTCTAATTTTTTTGTGGAAGTTTTCTCTGCTACCCAATAGAAAGCTGAATAACTAACAGTAATGGTAAACTCTGTTTTGCTCCTTTACTCTCAACACTTCTCACACCAGATGCATCTTCTTCCCACACAAGATCCTTCTTCAACCAGCTGGATGTTTAACCATTCAGCTCGGTTCTGGCGCCACCTTCCTGGACTTAGTGTCAGGTCTCACAGTTAAGGGCTCAGTCCTGGGAGAGGCCAGTTGCAAGTCCACAAATTACCTACACTTCTGACTGACCAGCTGTCAATCAGAGGTTTGTGGAACGCCCTCAGATTCTGTCATTGGCTAGGATGGGTCATAGAAGTCAGAAAGTCAGTTTATTACTATTGCTGATTTATTGCAAAGTGTATTTCAAAGGATACAAATGAACAGCCAGATGAAAGAGGTGTGTAGGGCAAGGGATGAGGGAAGAGGCACAGAGGCTTGCACAAGCTCTCCAGGCCTGCCACCGACCCAGCACTCCCTTGCGTTCACTGAAGCTGAAGCTCATCAAACCTTTTGCTTTAAGAGTTTTTAAAGAGCTCAGTCTCCAATGCCTGTCCCCTCCTGTCAGTGGGTGGGGCTGAAAGGCCTAACTCTGATCTCTTGGTCTATCTTGCTCCACTCAAAGTCAGCTCTTAACACAAACCCAAATATGATCAAAAGGGACCCCTTATGAATAATACTCAGGAAAAATCACTCAAGAAATTTAAGAGTTTTAGAAGATCTATGCCAAGAAAAATACCAAGTATGTTCTTTATTATACCACAACAAATCTGGCTATTTTCTGGTCATTCTCATTGTGTCATGTTAGCATGACAAGAGAAAAAAGCAGGAATCTAAATCAAGTTGCTGCTTAAACAACAAAGCATCTTGACTGAATAAGGGGGAGGACTTGGGGGTTGTGGTCCATGTACGTCAATGCAAAGCAGAGAGGAATCAACATCACTGCACACCTGTGTGTGTGTTAATCACTCAGTCGTGCCCAACCCTGCGACCCCATGGACTTCTGCCAGGTACCTCTGTCCATGGAATTCTCCAAGCAAGAATACTGGGAGTGCGTAGCCATTGCCTTCTCCTGATTGAACACCTAGGACAGGCCAAACAGGTTTTAATTTAGTATCACATTCAATACTTGGAAAAGTGTTGTCTCTGCACACCACTTGAGAGTTTCAGAGGTGCTTGGTGAGTTGCCTCAAGTTGTAAATATAACTAAGATTCAAGCCCAGGACTTTGATGGCCATATATATACCATCAAACACTTAACAAAAGAGTTCTCTTAAGAAAACCTTAAGTCTGATGTCTAATTCTTCTCTTTATTGTCACTGCTTGGCATAATGACTGACACATTATTAGTGTTCATTGACTGTCCAGAAGCTAAATTAGCAAACAGAAATGATGCAATTTACAAGAAAACCTCCTTTGGTCTGACTTTTTCAAAGAGATCTCTGAACACAGTTTCTATTCTCATGCATTCCATTATAAATCTAATCTCGGATTCAGCAAAGAATAAATTGATGTGCTGATTTAATCAATTGATTCTGTAGAATTTGTCTATCAGGATGGTGTTGTCCTTACATAATATATTAGTATGTTTCTCCCGTCTCACAACCTGAACTTCAGTCCAAGTGGGTATGAGTCTGTAAAGACAGATTGTAACTGAGCAATACTTTTATCCAAGACTGTTTACTGCCCATAGTCATTGAAAATGTCTCCTCTTAGCAGACAACCAGTAAGTACTTTATGACTTGACCAGCCTTATCCCTGTTCTTCCATTATGATTAATAGATCAGTTACAATTTCCTATTTCTTTGTTTGGTTTACCAATTTTATTTTATTTTTGATTAATTTTTATTTAGGAAAATACATCCTCAAGGCATGCATGCCTTCAGGGCATGTTGACCCAAAAGACAGGAAGAGAAGAGAGGCCCCGCCCAATTTTGGCTCCTCTTTTTATATGCTTTTTCTCCTCCCCCTGGGCCTGTCCTATGTAAATTGGGCTAGCCTGGACTGCTGTTTGTTCTACCTGAGGTCCTCCGGTTCAAAGAGCTTCCTTTGTTCTATTTTCATGGGCTTTTCCCTTCCTTGTCTTTTATCCACCACCATTCTGGATACCTTTTTCCTATTCTAACTACCTAACAAAATGAAAGTATAAAGTTCCTTGTAGATAAAGCAGGAAAAAGTGTGATTATACTAAAATATAAAGTGTATGTCCTTAAAACATTTTTTCTGAAAAACTTAGGGTGATAGATGAGTAAAGACAAACTTACAAACAGTATGTGTTAGTTTCTTTTTATCATGAGGGTATGCAACCATATCTCATGCAGTGTGAATTATTTCCCTAATGACCAATGAATGCCTGACTCCCTGGTGGCTCAGCAATAAAGAACCCAACTGCAAAACAGGAGACTTGGGTTCTATTCCTGGGTGGGGAAGCTCCCCTGGAGAAGGAAATGGCATCCCACTCCAGTATTCTTGCCTGGAAAATCCCATGGACAGAGGAGCCTGGTGGCCTACAGTCCATAGGGTCTCAAAAGAGTTGGACATGACTGAGTGACTAACAACAACAATTTTTATTGGAATATAGTTGATTTACAATGTTGTGTTAGTTCCTGCTATACAGCAAAGTGAATCAGTTATACATATACATATATCCACTCTTTTTTAGATCCTTTTCCCATAAAGATCAGTACAGAGTATTGAGTAGAGTTCCTTGTGCTATATGGTAAGTCCTTATTAGTTATCTATTTTATATATAATAGTGTGGATATATTAATCCCAATCTCCCAATTTATCCCCCTTTGGTAACCATAAGCTTGTTTTCTATAGCCGTGACTCTATTTCTGTTTTGTAAATAAGTTAATTTTTACTATTCTTTTCTAGATTACACATATAAGCGATACCATATGGTATTTGTCTTTCTTTGTCTGACTTACTTTACCCAGTAGGATAATCTCTAGGTTCATCCATGTCACTGCAAATGGCATTATTTCATTTGTATTTATGGCTGAGTATGAGTTTACTGATTTTAGCATAATTATACCCAAACTTGATTTCTTTCTTGACTTGAATATTTTTATTACTTTTATTTTTCTAGATAACAAAAATCTCTATTGAACATTTTTTCAAACCAAACCTGTATATATTATAAAACTTTCTTCCCAGCGTATGAAAAATATATAAATGGTTTAACAGAACCAAGCATTGTTTAGCTGACAGATAAGAGCCCTGTGGAATAAGCCATGATACCATACATTAATTAATCAATAGAGTTTTTATCCTTCTTTCCCTTTTTGACTGAAGTAAATGCACTCCCTTGGCATCGGTTGCTATTTGTTCACACCAGGCCACCATATTTATTCTGCTTTGTTACAGAAACTCCACTTACTGTATGAAAGTATCCATCTCACTGACAGTAGGCGAAAATGACACTGGACTCTGCTACAATTCCAAGATGAAGTACTTTGATAAAGCTGAACTTAGCAAAAGCAAGGAAATTGCCTGCCGTGACATAGAAGACTTTTTGCTACCAAGCAGAGAGCCTGAAATCCTGTGGTATAAGGTATGGACTATGAATGATTTTATTGCTCATAAATAGATTCATGTGTATCTTATAGGGCAAGTTGGATAAAAAAAAATTAATGGGTGTTCTGTAGTTCAGTTCTGCCTTTATAAAATACTACAGCAAATTGTGCTCGTCATTGTAAGTTTTTAAACCAGTGACTTTGAAAATCCTAGTCAATATTTATATGGTAGTTCACTGTAGTAAGCTATTGTGTGAATGTTTAATTTATGCTGATAATCATTTCAATTATATTATAATCTGTATTGACAATTTCAAGAACTGAAATATGTCAAGCATTCATTTTAAAGCACTCATATAAGCAGCCTAAAATGTCCCCAAACAGCAGAGAAAGGATTGATTTGCTTCTGTGATAAAATTGTATACTAGTTTTATTGAAATATTCTGTTTAATGGAGGTACCTTTGTGCATAATCTAATCCTTTTCATATAAAAGTATACGTATTTTTGAAAACCTGATGAAAATGTATAACATTATAAAAATAGTGTTAGATTAACTTTTTTTTTTTCAAAAACCAAAAGAAAATTTAGCCTTAAACAGAATAAGCAGACAATGTTCTTCCTGTCACATCATTGAGTGAACTTCAGGGTTTGAACATATTCTTTAATTTATATCATAAAAGATAATTTTGTTATTGCGCATACTCAAGAAAATACAGTATACAGGCTGTGAACATTTGTCTGGAATATTTTATCCATGGTTTAAAGATTCCTAGTATAAACTTTGTTTTGTCCAACTATCTAGAAATAGGAATGTAGGAAGCTGGATCTTTTACTAACTAGATTCACAAATATCAGTATACAGAATGTGAGTCCTCAGGACTGATAGCTTTTGAATTCCAAACTTGTTAGAAATGAAACAGGAAATACATCTTTCAGTTCAGTTCAGTTCAGTTGCTCAGTCGTGTCTAACTCTTTGCAACCCCATGAACCGCAGCATGCCAGGCCTCCCTGTCCATCACCAACTCCTGGAGCTTACCCAAACTCATGTCCATTCAGTCGGTGATGCCATCCGACCATCTCATCCTCTGTCGTCCCCTTTTCCTGCCCTTAATCTTTCCTAGCAACAGGGTCTTTTCAAATGAGTCAGCTCTTCTCATCAGGTGGCCAAAGTATTGGAATTTCAGCTTCAATATCAGTCCTTCCAATGAACACCCAGAACTGATCTCCTTTAGGATGGACTGGTTGCATCTCCTTGTAGCCCAAGGGACTCTCAGGAGTCTTCTCCAACACCACAGATTGAAAGCATCAATTCTTCAGTGCTCAGCTGTCTTTATAGTCCAACTCTCACATCCATACATGACTACTGGAAAAACCATAGCCTTGACTAGACGGACCTTTGTTGACAAAGTAATGTCTCTGCTTTATAATATGCTGTCTAGGTTGGTCATAACTTTCCTTCCAAGGAGTAAGCATCTTTTAATTTCATTGCTGCAGTCACCATCTGCAGTGATTTGGGAGCCCCCCAAAATAAAGTCAGCCACTGTTTCCACTGTTTCCCCATCTATTTGCCATGAAGTGATGGGCTGGATGCCATGATCTTTGTTTTCTGAATGTTGAGCTTTAAGCCAACTTTTTCACTCCCCTGTTTCACTTTCATCAAGAGACTCTTCAGTTCCTCTTCGCTTTCTGCCACAAGGGTGGTGTCATCTGCATATCTGAGGTTACTGATATTTCTCCTGGCAATCTTGATTCCAGCTTGTGTTTCTTCCAGTCCAGCATTTCTCATGATGTACTCTGCATATAAGTTAAATAAGCAGGGTGACAATATACAGCCTTGATGTACTCCTTTCCCTATTTGGAACCATTCTGTTGTTCCATGTCCAGTTCTAACTGTTGTTTCCTGACCTGCATACAGATTTCTCAAGAGGCAGGTCAGGTGGTCTGTTATGCCCATCTCTTTCAGAATTTTCCACAGTTTATTGTGATCCACACAGTCAAAGGCTTTGGCATAGTCAATAAAGCAGAAATAGATGTTTTTTTTTGGAACTCTTGCTTTTTTGATGTTGGCAATTTGATCTCTTGTTCCTCTGCCTTTTCTAAAGCCAGCTTGAACATCTGGAAGTTCACGGTTCACATATTGCTGAAGCCTGGCTTGGAGAATTTTGAGCATTACTTTACTAGCATGTGAGATGAATGCAATTGTGTAGTAGTTTGAGCATTCTTTGGCATTGCTTTTCTTTGGGACTGGAATGAAAACTGATACATCTTTAGTAATCTTTAAAGGATTTTTCCAATATTAGCAATCCCCTTCTCCAAATGACTTACTTTCATTCTTGATTATAAACAATGGAGGATTTAGAACATCAAGGGAACTGTTGAAATAGTTGTTTACTTTTCTCTGGATTTCTGTCTTAGACAATGTTAAATACCCTTAAAATGAGCCCCATTATTTCTGTTCCTGTTTCATATGAGCTTTGTATTTTATGTGTCTTAATTCTATGAATATTTCTAATCCTTATTTTCTGAAGTTTGCTTGCTTTCCGTTGGAAGATTCTAAGCAAGCCCTGATGATTTCCTCAAAAAAGAAGGGATATTAGGAGAGTTTGACCCGGGGTCTTCAATTACAAGTATTTTTCATGTGTACATTCAATTCCTAGATATGCAATTTCTTTGTTGTTTGCTAAGAAGTTCATCCTGGAGCAGGAAATGACAATCCACTCCAGTAGTCTTGCCTGGAAAATTCCATGGGCAGAAGAGCCTAGCAGGCTACAGCTGATGGGGTTGCAAAGAGTCGAGCACGACTGAGTACACACTTGCCCGCACAAGAAGTTGATCTTAAGAGTTACACACTTTTTCTCATTTTTTGCAAATAGTACCTCAGAATTTGCTGAAATATTAGAGACTACACACATGTGCACACACACACTCCCCACACAGAGTCTTACACTCAATTTTTTAAATGACTAGCCTCATATTGGTCTTTTAGTCATGTTTCCACCATCTCCCCAATCATTGTGACCTTAAGCTAGATAGACCATAAGTAGTGAAGTGATGGGTGAAGATGCAGTATATCTGGAATTTAAAAAGTCTTCAGATTATTTTTCCACAGTCAATGGAACATATATGGCAAACATTTAGTGTATAATTCATGTAACCCTAAGCATTTATACAACTAATATGAAGATATTAAATGTGTAGTTTGCACTGAAATAGCCAGATAATTGTGCCCCAATTACACACAGGTATTGAGATACATACTCAAAATAATGATCTGTATAAATTTGATTTGCCAATAAATTTTTAAAAAGATATGACTTCTGGATAATGTTAAAAGGTTTAAAGCTATTTTATCCTCATTCCATTGATTTTTAATCTGGCTAGAGAAAATGAACTTCTGTTTCTCAAAAACAGAAGTCTCCTGCGTCAACATCATTATAGTCCAAAACTTAAAGCAGAGACCATAATTTGGTATTAACAATGAGAATTGGTATTATGGAACTATCAAGATCTTGCATACAAATGATGGCCATTTCTTCCAGGGATTGCAGAATATATATGCTATGAAAAAATCAAATTATTTCTATATGTGATATTAAAAGATTTAAAATATTGAATTAAAGCATTTTTCTCCATAGAGTTAGCTACTTTTACTTTCCACTAAAACATTCATTTTATGTTTTATGTTATTAGTATCAAGGTATAAAAATCAAACATAAAATATTTTCTTCTAAAAGTGATGTCAAAAGTAATCTTAGTAAATGTTCCTTTTATTATATCTAATAAATCAACACATATCTATCTGATTTAGAGACACTAATCTTATGCATTAATAAAGTGAATCTTGAGTACTTTTTTCCAAATTGAGAACCTGATTTCCTGGAAATATGGGAAAGGTTTGAAAATCTTTAGCATTAATTCCAAACTCTTCAGCATTTTTAAAATATAACTTTAGAAGTTTTAATCTAGTCATTTGAAATATTTTATTTTTAAGTCACTGTATGTGCTATAAAAATTTTATATTCTTCATGTAGGAATGTAGGACAAAAACATGGAGGCCAAGTATAGTATTCAAAAGAGATACCCTGCTTATAAGAGAAGTCAGAGAAGATGACATTGGAAATTATACATGTGAGTTAAAATATGGAGGCTTTGTTGTGAGAAGAACTACTGGACTGACTGTTACAGGTAAGCTCAGTCTTCAATATTTCACTTGCAAGTAATGAAACTAACATTTTAAATTTCACTTTTGTGCTTCATATTGATTTTTTCAAATCTTTGCAGTGAAAGAACCACTTAACCAAATGCTAAGTGTATTCCTATAGGTGAAATTTATTCCTTCTTGTTTTCAAATCATGTTGCCCTGAAATGCATTTGAAAGGTTAAAGAAAACAGGCTTAGGGGATTATAGAAATGTTAGCTTTTGAAAGTGCTTGAAATAATGAGTATACAATTTCAGACAATTATGCTTATATTTTGTAGTGGTGTCATTTTTGGAAACATTTCCTAGAGTGTTGAAATGGAATATATGAAATTTACCTTGATCTTCCTGTCTTGTTCCAAATTAGAAAAATTACTTTTTTATTCATGTATCACTCTGTGAACTTGACACATGTTCTCATGAATTTGAATATAACAAAATATCACGTGCAGTGTTTGAATAATTATGTGACATGCATTGCATGGTCTCATTCCTGTATCTGGTTACTAAGGTAGAAGGGCATGAGAGCAAGATTCAGGACAGTCTGTAATTACAGACCTACAACTCACTAGTCATGTGAATATTTTAATCACCATAACCTTCAGAATATCAGTTTCCTCATGTACAAAATGGTGATGATAAAGTTTGCCTTGTTTATTTCATAGGATTTTTGCAAGAATTGAATGAGATAAGCTAATATGTATGAAATCAACTAGCAAGATACAGAATTACATACAAATATTCATCATTTTTGTCATTTTAAGTGATATATTCTTAAATAATGTATTCATCCCTCATTTTATGTTCTTGTGTGCTTCTCTCAAAGTGGTTCCAGCAGATAAAGTGGGGGGGATTAAAATCAATGATTCAGTCAGTTAAAAATTTATTATTCTCATCTTATTAAGAGAGATTCTTAATAAGTGATATCTCTGCTTTTTATTATTCTGTCTAGGTTTGTCATGGCTTTCCTTCCAAAGAGCAAGCGTCTTTTTTATTTCATGGCAGCAGTCACCATCCACAGTGATTTTGTAGCCCAAGAAAATAATATCTGTCATTGCTTCCAGCTTTCCCCCTTCTGTTTACCCTGAAGTAATGGGATCGGATGCCGTAATTGTAGTTTTTTGAATGTTGAGTTTTAACCCAACTTTTTTTGCTCTCCTCTTTCATCTTCATCAAGAGGCTCTTTAGTTCCTCTTTGCTTTCTGCTGTTTAGAGTGGAGTCATCTGCATATCTGTGGTTGTCAGTATTTCCCCCAGCAATCTTGATGCCAGCTTTTGATTCATCCAGCCCAGCGTTTCTCATGATGTACTCTGCATGTAAGTTAAATAAGCAGAGTGACAATATACAGCCTTGACCTACTCCTCTCCCAGTTTGGAACCAGTCTGTTGTTCCATATCTGGTTCTAACTGTTGCTTCTTGACCTGCATACAGGTTTCTCAGGAGGCAGGTAAGGTGGTCTAGTATTCCCATCTCTTTAAGAATTTTCCAGTTTGTTGTGATCCACACAGTCAAAGGCTTTGACATAGTCAATGAAGCAGAAGTGAATGTTTTTATGGAATTCCCTTGATTTCTCTGTGATCCAACACATGTTGGCAATCTTGCTGTATGGTTCCTGTGCCTTTTCTGCACCCAAATGTACATCTGGAAGTTCTTGGTTCACGTACTGCTGAAGAATTTTGAGCATCACTTTGCTAGCCTGTGAAATGAGTGCAAATGTGAAATAGTTCGAACATTCTTTGGTATATACGCCCATCTTTGGGATTGAAATGAAAACTGACCTTTTCTAGTCCTGTAGCCACTGCTGAGTTCGCCAAATTTGCTGGCATATTGAATGCAGCACTTTCACTGCATCATCTTTTAGGATTTGAAATCGCTCAACTGGAATTCTATCACCTCCACTAGCTTTGTTTGTAGTGATGCTTCCTAAGGCCCACTTGACTTCACATTCCAGGATGTCTGGCTCTAGGTGAGTGACACACCATCATGGTTGTCTGGGTCATTAAGGCCTTTTTTGTATAGTTCTGTGTTTTCTTGCCACCTCTTCTTAATCTCTTCTGCTTCTGTTAGGTCCTTGTCATTTCTGTCCTTTATCATGTCTATCCTTGCATAAAATATTCCCTTGACATCTCTGACTTTCTTGAAGAGATCTTTAGTCTCTCATTCTATTGTTTTCCTCTGTTTCTTTGCATTGTTTACTTAAGAATGTTTTCTTATCTTTCCTTGCTCTTCTCTGGTACTCTGCATTCATTGGGGTATACCTTTCCCTTTCTCCCTTAACTTTCGCTCCTTTCTTCTCTCAGTTATTTTTAAAGGGTCCTCAGACAACCTCTTTGCCTTTTTGCATTTCTTTTTCTTTAGGATAGTTTTGGTCATTGCCTCCTGTACAGTTATGGATCTCCATCCATAGTTTTTCAGACATTCTGTCTACCAGATCTAATGCCTTGAATCTATTAATTACCTCCGCTATATAATCATAAGGGATTTGATTTAGGTCATACCTGAATAGCATAGTGGTTTCTTAACTTTCTTCAGTTTAAGCCTGAATTTTGCAATAAGAAGTTCATGATCTAAGCCACAGTTGGCTCCAGGTCTTGTTTCTCCTGACTATATAGTGCTTCTCCTTCTTCGGCTCCAAAGAATATAAACAATCTGATTTCAGTATTGACCGTCTGGTGATATACATGTATAGAGTCATCTCTTGTGTTGTTGAAAGAGGGTGTTTGCTATGACCAGTGTGTTCTGTTGACAAAACCCTGCTAACCTTTGTCCTGCTTCATTTTATACTCCAAGGCCAAACTTGGCTGTTATTCCAGCTATCTCTTGACTTCCTACTTTTGCATTCCAGTCCCCTGTGATGAAAAGACATCTTGTTTTGGTCTTAGTTCTAGAAAGTCTTATAGTCTTCCTCAAACTGTTCAACTTCAGCTTCTTCAGCATTAGTGGTTGGGGCATATACTTGGATTACTGTGATATTGAATGGTTTGCCTTGGAAACGAACAGAGATCATTCTGTCATTTTTGAGATTGCATGCAAGTACTGCATTTTGTACTCTTTTGTTGACTATGAGAGCTACTCCATTTCTTCTGAAGGATTCTTGCCCCCAGTAGATTCAGATTCAAATCTGAATTAAATTTGCCCATTCCCGTCCATTTTAGTTCACTGATTCCTAAGATTTTGATGCTCACTCTTGCCATCTCCTGTTTGACCACATCCAATTTACCTTGATTCCTGGACCTAACTTTCCAGGTTCCTGTGCAGTATTATTCTTAACAGCATCAAACTTCCTGTATATGAAAAGTATTTTGTGACAGTCACATTCATCTTATAATAATCTTTAAATCTTGAAATTTTGATTAGTTTGACTTATAAACAAAATTTGATATCATGAAATTCATTTGATGGCTGTAAGTATTTTGATTGAAAGGAAATATAGTTAAATC
Source organism: Capra hircus (assembly GCF_001704415.2). Classification (NCBI taxonomy): domain Eukaryota; kingdom Metazoa; phylum Chordata; class Mammalia; order Artiodactyla; family Bovidae; genus Capra; species Capra hircus. The sequence continues at coordinate 41,402,277 of NW_017189516.1, read as the reverse complement.
AGATACTCTTTGGTGATGCCTTTGAGAAATATTAGACCCAGAAGATAACTGACAGTAGTAATACATGCAGCAGCAGTAATACATGTTATGTTTAAATAGTAACCACACATTTAATCATGTAGTATGTACCTATGATGTACACACATATGATTTGCACTCACTTGGTTTTCAGTTTTGTTGTGTTAATAGGCTTTTGTATAGAAAATTAAAATTTACCCTTTTATCCCTTTACCTCCCTGTTTAATGAAACAGTGAAAAATACAACTATCTATACTTGGATTCTCTCTACAATAAATATTGAATATATTATTTTTCTTTTTTGCTCTTAATGTATACTGAAGTAGCTTTTCAAGGAGTAAGTACTGAGACAAAGAAATGTAAAAGTATAATGAAAAATACCTATTCTGAAAAGAGAATAGAATGACTTTCTAGTCTTTATTCTTTGGGATGTAGAACTAATCTTCAGTAAACACATCATTCCCCTTTCTAGAAACACTCAGTTACTAAAACACTGTCTAGTAAGAGGAGACTGGGAACAGTCTCCTAGAGATTGGAAACTGGGTCCCAATGAGTAAAATGATATACATGAGTCTATTTACTACAATTAATAATAGAATTGTTTTCTCCTAAATGCTAACCAGGGCTATTATATTTTTGTGCATTCATTTTGCCAAAATATCTCCTTTATGGAAAAAGGAGGAATAATTATTTCTTGATATCCAAGAGAAAGTTAGTTAATATTTCAATGAAAATTTCCATCCAACTGATTATTATCATTACCTCTAACTTAAGTAGATCTACATGTGAAATTGATTTGGGAAAATACAATATAAAGCAAAATCAAATTGTATATGAAATTTTAGTTGAATCTTAGAACTGCATATTCCAGAATCAAAATAATATGTATTAAAATACAGTTTAGAGTTTAATAAGAAGTCTAGTGATAGAATATACTTATGCATGACATTACTTCAAATAGTATTACTCTATAGCCCATTTAGGATTCCCTGGTGGCTCAGTGGTAAAGAATCTGCCTGCAATGCAGGAGACTCAGGTTCAATCCCTGGGTCAGGAAAATCCCCTGAAGAAGGGCATGGCTACCCACTCCAGTATTCTTGCCTGGAGAATCCCATGGACAGAAGAGCCTGGCGGGCTACAGTCTGTGGGTTGCAAGGAGCTGGACACAACTGAGCAACTGTCACTTTTCAATTTATAGCTCATTTACTTTGCCTGTGGCCAAATTGCAGAGTAATTCTTAGAACCCAAGTTAAACTCTTAATAGAGAAACAAAGGTGAGCATTTCTCTGCATGATAATTAATCACTATTTTGTATCTTGGTGTTATGTACATCATGATCATATTTTAGTTAATGTAAATCTTACACAAAGCATGGTATTTAATTTTAGTGGATCTGCCTTAGATGATAACATGTATTTTGAAGTGTGCTAGAATGGTTCTTTAAAATAAAACAAAGGAGTCCTATATGTAAAGAGAAAAGGAAACATGGGGATAAGTAAAGTGACATTGTACAGGTCATATTGTAAGCTTTTATGGGAGCTTTTTTTAATTGAAAGTATATGGGTCTACTAACTAAAGTAGAGGTTTAGGAAAACAGATCACAGTGAAAGAAATGACAAACCTACTTGACACTTTTGGTATACTTTAAACATTTTTGAAAAATTAAATATAATATGTTTTAGCATCATCTGTAGCCTCCACCTTCTTCTCTATGCCTCAGCCACACTATTTCACTGTTCTCCTCCAGATATCTTCCTTCTGAATCCTTCCTCCTGGAGTGCTGCTCTGGAAAGCTTTTTCTTTCACGGTGTTACAGAGCTGACTCCTACTCTTTCTTTGAGGCACAGCTAAAACATTCCCTCTGTTCGGAGGTGTATAATTCTTCATGACTTCACAGCATTTTTAGAATCGCTATTGCAGCTCTTAACACATTGCATTAAAACTATTTGTTGACACTCCTCGATTTTCACAAGAACATGAGTGTTTCAGAGCCAAGGGCAATGTCTCTTGTTTCCTACATGTTTTACTTTAGAATAGTTTTACATTTACAAAATAATAAAAACAGGGAGAGATCCCATACACCCCACACCCAGCTTTCTCCTCTGTTAACATCTAACAGAAGTATGGCACACTTGTTACAATTGATGAATTAATGTTGCTGTATGATTACTAAGTCTATATTTTATTCAGATTTCCTTAATTTTTACCTAATGTCCTTTTTCTGTCCCAGCATCCCATTTAGGATAGCACATCGCTTTTAGTTGTTTTGTCTCCTTAGGTTCTTTTTAGCTGTTACTATTTCTGACTTTTCTTGTTTTTATAATCTTGATCATTTTATTTTTATTTTTATTTTTTTAATCTTGATCATTTTAATGAGCACTTATTTTATAAAATGCCCTTCAATTGTGATCTGTTTGACTTTTTATGTTTAAATTTGAGTTATATATTCCTGGAAGACCACAAATGTGAAATCACAACCTATGGTACTGTCAACATGACATCATTGTTGATGTTGACATTCATTGATGTTGATGTTGACATTGGTAGTGTTAGTCACTTGTTGCTCAGACTTTGCCACTATAGACTTACTCTTTTTTTCTCTGCTTTCACTACTCTACCCTTTGGAAGGCAGTAACTATCTGTAGTCGACACTTAAGGAGTTATGCACCTCCCTCTTTGAAGTCAGAGTATATACTTCAATTATTTGAAATTCTCCATGAGGCATATATCTATTTTCTGACATTTATCTACTTATTCCATCATTTTCTATATCAGTATGGACTCATGGATGTTTCTTTTATACTTTGGTTTGTATCCACCATCACCATTGTTGCTCAAATCATTCCAACTTTGGCCCTTTGGAGCTCTTTTAGTTGGGTATGTGTGTGTGTGTGTGTGTGTACACATTTGTGCACTTGTGTGTGTTTGAGTATTTCTTTATTTTCGAATTCTACAAGATGCTCCAGGATCATCCTGGGCATTTCATGCCCCAGTCCTACAATCAACAATTTCTCCCAAAGAGCCCTTTTTCTTTTTCTTAGAGAATGGTACGAGAAACTAAGATCTGAGCAGTAAGAGTACTCTTTGCTAAAGGAGTATAGTTGCTTTTAAGACCTCTCAATTGACAGAGCAAGGACATAGGTGTATACTAACCCAGACATAAACACATACCTAGAAATATTTCTATATGTAACCATCCATATCTATATTGAACTAAATATGAGTTCATACTTATGTCACTAATCCATTACCATAGAGATCATTCTAGCCTCTTCTTTTGGCTTATCTGTAACCTCCCTGTCCAATAGTGAGAAGCCTGGTTACCACCGACTGCTATCTATTTACTTGTTTACTTACAATATAGGTGTGTAATGGGTTTAAACTGGTTGACCTGTATTCCTGTGAGGAACAACTTTATAGCTTCAAGTGAATTGCCTATTTGCAGTTCCTTTTCACTTTAGCCTTATGGACTCCACTCATTTCCCCAGTTACTTAGGTCAGCACCTTTCCCTCCCATCCCCTTCAGTGAGCTTATAATAGAGTTAGATTGTTTTATCACATTCTGCATTCCATCCTTGGATCTTCCATTCTCCTAAATAATGTCTTTAAAATTTTACAAACATTAAAGTTTGTAGGGGAGGAAGAAGAATTCTCTGTTTACTGTTCAGAGTTCTTGGCTGAGGCCCTCTATAATAAAAGGCAGGTTAACAAGAGAAAAACAAACATGTTTAGTAAAATGTACATGTACCTGGAAGATACCTGGGAAACTTATTACCTTGCCAAGATGGCCAGAGCCACCCCCTTAAATATCATCTTTGGCTAAAGACAAAAGAAAGGCTTTTCAATTCAAAGGGGAGAAAGGCCAATTATGGGAGGTTTACCAGGAAAAGCACAGTAAACCAGGGTGAGTCTAAATCTAAATGCCTTCTCCATTGGTAAGAGTTGCTGAAGATTTAGTCATTTTTCTCTTCCTGGTATAGAGAAGTCACCCTTACATAAATGAAGATTTTCTTTATAAGTTTAAATTCCTCTTACGATAGAGTAACTCTTGCTTTCTTTTCAGAGCTTCTCTTGTGTCTATAGTTTCTCCAAAAAAAAAAAAAAAAAACAGCTCAAAATAATCTTTATTCTAAAGATTTATTCTGGGGTGGCACTTTCTGCTCCCCTTTATTCCCACCTTTGAGGCTTCCCCATTAGTTTTACAATCTAGAAGCTGAGTTGGTAGATGGCTTCATATCTCAATGAATGATTCTTAGTCCTAAGAATAGGTTATTTTAGTTAAAGAAATGTGTGTTATTTCAGGACAGTTTTTCACATGAGCTGCCAAAGTTAAGCCTTTATGGTGCAAGCAATCAGGGGTTTATTAACAGGCACTTCTATGCAGGAGACAGGTTCAGTGCCTGAGTCTCGATCCCCTGGAGCAAGAAACAGCAATCCATTCCAGTATTCTTGCCTGGAGAATCCCATGGACAGAGGAGCCTTGTGGGCTACAGTCCATAGGGTTGCAAAGAGTCACAGTTGAGTGACTGAACACATAGACACATAGAAACATAAGGGGGAAAAAAGTTAATGATTCAAGCAGAATATAAGCCTAGTTTCTGAGTCATGAGGGTAGCTGGTTAAGAATATTTCTTGATATTAGGCTCTAAGAATCTTGTTTGTTTTAGTTGTAAAATGTAACTAGCAAAATTTACCATGTTAGCCATTTTTAGGTCTACATTTCACTGGCATTAAAGTGCATTAACATTGTTTGCAATGATCGCCACCATCATCCTCTAGAACTTTTTCACCTTTCCAAACTGAAACTCTGTATCCTTTAAACAGTAGCTCCATCCCTTCCTCCCATCAGTCCCTGTAAACCACCCCTCTATTTTCTGTGACCATAAATTAGACCATTTTAGGTACCTCAAATAAGTGGAATTATACAGTATTTGTCTTTTTGTGTATGTTTTATTTCACTTAGCATAGTGTCTTTAAGGTTCATTCATGATAGCTCATTTCTTTCTGTCACTGAGTAATAGTCCATTGTGTGGCTGTACCATAGTTTTTCCATTCATGTTTTGAATGATGCGTCTTGGGTACTTTCAGTTTTTGAACATTATGAATAAAGCTACTATGTACATTATTGTGGAGGTTTTTCTGTTGATGGGAGTTTCAAATTAGTTTAAAAAATACCCAGGGATATAATTTCTAGAGTATATGGTAAGATTATATTCAGCTTTGTGAGAAGTTGCCAAACTGTCTTCTAAAGTAGGTATACTATTTTGCATTTCCATCAACAATGAATGAAGAATCCTAGTGTTCTCCATCCATCTATCAATTTTGTTGCTTGGATTTTAGCATTCCAATAGTTCTGTAGTGGTATCTCACTGTGCTTTAATTGCCAATTACCTAATTATAAATGATTTTGACCATCTTTTTATATGCTGTTAGTGTTTTGTGTATCTTCTTTGATCTTATGTCTGTTCAGATATATAGCTCCCTTTTCAAGTGGAATGTCTGCTTCTCCATTGCTCAGGTTTAAGAATTCTTTGTGTACTTTTGAATTCTTTGAATTCTTAAAGAATTTATGAATTCTTTGTAGCTCTTTTATCAGATGTGTGTTTTCTAAGTATTTTCTCCCATCCTGTAGCTTTTCTTTTGATTTTTCTTAACAATAACTTTCACAGAGCAGAGATTTAAGGGTTTTATTTTAAAGTTCTTCTTTTTTTCCCTAAGACATAGACTTAATTCTATAAATTTCTTCTAAACATTGCTTTTGCTGCATCCCACAAATTTGGTAAGTTATGTTTTCATATAGTTCAAACATTTTTAAATTAATTTACTTTTTAATTGAAGGTTAATTGCTTTACAGAATTAAATGAATCAGCCTCAACATGAATCTGGAGAAGGAAATGGCAATCCACTCCAGTGCGCTTGCCTGGAAAATCCCATGGACAGAGGAGCCTGGTAGGCTACAGTCCATGGGGTCGCAAAGAGTCAGACATGGCTAAGTGAGTCCACTTTCTTTCAACATGAATCAGCCAGAGGTATACATGTATATTTAAAATTTCTCTTTCAAAGTATTCTTTAACCAATGTGTTAGAAATGTGTTAATTTCTAGACATTTGGTGATTTTCCCAGCTGCTTTTTTCTTACTGATTTCTAGTTTATTTTCAGGACGGTCTGAGTACACACTTTGTGTGATTTCTATTTTTTAAGAATTGCTAAAGTGTCTTTAATGACCCAGAATGTGATCTTTCATGGTGAATGTCCTATGAGAGCCTAAAAGAAATATATATTTTGCTGTTATTAGGTGGAGAATTCTACAAATGTCAATTAAATCAAGTTTACTTATTGTGTTGCTCAAATCAACTGTATCCTTACTGATTTTCTGCTTGCTGGATATTTCAATTAGTGAAAATAAAGTGTTGAAATCTTCAAAAATAGTAGTCAATTTTTCCGTTTATCCTTTCAAGTCTATATGTTTTTGCCTCATAACTTTGATGCTCCTGTTGTTAGGTGCTTAAAGTTATTATGTTTGGGTGTTGTTAGATGCTTAGGTGTTTAGGGTTATTATGTCACCTTAGAGAATTGATCTCTTTGTCATTATGTAATATCCCTCTTTATTCATATTTTCCTTGTTCTGAAGTCAGCTTTGTCTGAAATCAATACACCTAGCTTTCTTTTGATTAGTATTAGCATGGTATATTTTTCTTCATCCCTTCTCTTTTTTTAAAGTGGGTTTCTTTTCTTTAAAATAGTTAGATCTTAATTTTTTATCCACTTTGACTTTCATTATATTTTAACTGATGTAGTTAGACCACTTATAGTAATTATTGAGGGCCTTCCCTGGTGGTCCAGTGCTTAGGACTCTGTACTGCCACTGCAGTGGCTCAGATTCTATCCCTGGTCAGGAAACTAAGATCCTACAAGCTGTGCAGCGCAGCAAAAGTAGTAATAATAGTTTTTTAAGTTTAAAAAAGTGATTATTGAATCGTTAGACTAGTATGTCTGTCAATGTTTTCATTTGATTGAACTTATTCTTTGTTTTCCTCTCTTCTGCTTTCTCTGGTTGTATAATTCCACTTTACCTCTTCTTTCTTATTATAAATTTTACTTCTTTTTTAAAAAATGTGGTGTTTGCCCTGGATGTTTCAATACTTTTTTAAAATCAATCTCAGTTCTTCCCTCTCATCCCTTATGACATCACTGTCATTCATTTCATTTATCTGTATGTTGTAATCACCCAATAAATTATTTTCTTTAATTTTTACATTAAAAATTTTTTTAGATTGTATTTATTTATTTTCAGACACAGTTTGTGAGATCCTAGCTCCCCAACCAGGGATCAAACCCATGTCCTCTTCAGTGTAAGCCCAGAATCATCCAATAAATATTAATTACTACTTTAGACAAGTAGTTGTCTTTTGGATCAATTTATAATAAGATAAAGTATTTTATTTTACCCTCGTTTGCTTCTTCTCTAACACTCTTACCTTCTTTATGTTGATCCATGTTTCTGAATCACTTATATTGACATTTCTTGCAGTGAATTTCTGGTGGTGATAAATTCCCTGTTTTTGTTTGTTCAAGAATGCCTTTAGTTTTTACCAGTTTAAATGTTTCACTCCACGCTGTTCTTTCTTGTATGTTTTTTGACAAGAGTTTCACTCTGATTCTTACCCTTGTTCCTCTATAGATATCATTTTTCCTGCTTTTTCAAGATTTTCTATTAGTGGTTTTTCTGCAGTTTGAATATATCTAGATGTTGCGATTTTGTTATTTATCCTACTTGGTGTTTTCTGAGCTTCAAGGGTTTTTTATTTGGTGTCTGTCATTAATTTTGGAAAGTCCTTTGCCATTATTATTTCCTTTAGTCTGTTTTTTCTTTCTTCTTGCTATACTTCTTCCTTCTCCTGCCTTTTGAAATTATCCTACAGTTCTTATATGTTCTGTTTCATTTTTTTCATTCTTTGTTCTTTTTGCATTTTGGTTTATGAAATTTCTATCGTTCTGTCTTCAGGATAACTCAGTCTTTCTTTGGCTGTGTCCAGTATACTCATGGGCCCATCAAAGACAACCTTCATTTCTGTTATGATGTTTTAATTCCTAGCATGTCCTTAAGATTCCTGCTGAGAATTTCAATTTCTGTGCTTAAATTATCCATCTGTTTTTGCATATTATCTTTTTTCCATTAGAACACTTATGATATTAAACATAAATATTTTAAATTATCTGTTGGATAATGTCAGTATCTGTGTCATATCTAAGTTTGGTTCTGTTGGTTGCTGACAGAGTTTCTCCAACGTCTTCTCCAAATAAGCAGATCTCAGCTGTGACTCTGGATTCAACCGTTTTCCAAATTTTGGAGTGGTGGTTTGGCCTGAAACATCAGTCAGTTCTCTTAGAGGTCTAAGAAAAGCTTTTGGTTTTCAGGTTTTTCTTGTAGCAATGGGGATGGTGGCTTCTAAACCATTTTTACTCATGGAAGCTGAAACCCAAAGTAGGAGTGTTATTTCCATCTTGGGGTGAAAATCTAGCATGTCTGCCCCATAGTAGTCACTAAACAGATGTACATTCTTAAATATATTGATCGAGTATCTTGGACATATTCCACACTGTCAGTTGCTTTTAAATTGTGTTTACAATTGAGCAAAATGATACCTTGCCACCCCAAAAGCGTAACAAATAGTGGAGGCATAACTCCCTCAATCTAGACCCCATACTCCACTTTCACTAACACTATGGGATAATACCTCAACCTTTTTTATTACCTACATTATATTATTGCTTTGTAGTGAACTTTAAGTCAAATGACATCATATTCCATATATTAATTGTTGAGTGCTTACCTATGGTTGAACTTATAGGTACAAATATAGAACTGAATTTTCCTATTAAGATTGCTTGATGTTCATTTTTAACATGTTTTCCAGTTTATCAAGTACTTTTTTCTATTCTAGATTCTTTATTCTACCAGAACAACTTCTCTTTCTGGACATGTGTGAAGAGATTTTTGTCAGAAGATATCACTGTTTTGATTGAAATCATTGTTTAAAGTATTCTATGCAAGCAGTCCTATACAAAGCTGTGTAGCATTCTGTTGCACTCCTCTTTTCTGTTTCTTCTTTCCCCATTAATGTATTTTTCACCTCTCTTTAGGTACAGTTTTGTTTTGTTTTGTCTTTAATACTACTAAGACAACCATGGGCTTCCCTGGTTGCTCGCTGGTAAAGAATCTGCCTGCCAGTACAGGAGATACAGGTTTGATCCCTGGATCGGGGAGATCCCCTGGAATAGGATCCCACTCCAGTATGCATGCCTGGGAAATCCCATGGAAAGAGGAACCTGGTCCTCTTCGCTACAGTCCATGGGGTCACAAAGAGTTGGACATGACTGAAGTGACTTAGCACACACGCAAAGAGGCAGAGTCCATTCCTCTTCCCTTTGAATCTGGACTGGCCTTGTGACTTATTTTGACTTATTTTGGCCAATGTATTGCAACATGTCAGTTCTCTGCCTAGGCCTCAAGAGACCTTGAGTATTCTTGCCTGAGAAATTCCATGGACAGAGGAGTCTGGTGGTCTATATTCCAGCGGGTTTCAAAAGAGTTGGACATGGCAGTGACTAAATAGCAAGAAATGCATGACCCAGCCCATATTTCTTCACTTGTTTCTTTGCACTTAATAGTCAAATATAAAACAATGTACGTAAAATATAAATATGTAGTTACTTAGCATATTATCAAATGAACCCACCTAGGTGAAGAAGTTGAACATTACAGGCATCACAGCTCTCTGCCTACCATTCTGAATATAAATTCCTTCTTCTCTGTTACTGATTATGTTAATACTATCAGGAATTTTATGTTATTTGCTTTCTTGTCTTTTTTTTTTTTTAAACGTTATGCTCACTGATAGTGTATACACAATAACTGGGCAATGTAACTAGCATTTTTGCCTGTTTTTAAAACTTATAAGTTTGAACCCACACATTGTGTATTCTGCTGTATCTATTATGTATAGTGTATGCCATGCATTGTGTATTCTATTGTGTCTGGCTTTTTCAGCTCCGGTATTTGCTTTAAAAATTCATTTATGTTATTCTACTTATCAGCAGTTTGTTTATTACTTTTATCCTATAGTATTCTATTATGTGGATAACTCACAGTTTGTTTTCAGACCATTTTAATTGTTTTGATTTTTTGCTAATGTGTATAATATTGCCATTAACCATCTTGCAAGCATACACACAAATACACATTTTTCTTTGTACATACAAGTAGAAATTTCTGGAAGATTTTTACCTAGGAGTGGATTTGTTTATTCACAGTACATGTATTTTCAAATTAGATATTGTTTCAGCTGCTTTGGGTCATGGGCCTTACCCCAACCAAATGGACTGAGATGAAGAAGGGAGTAGTAATCCAAAGGAAATTTGAGGTACCAAGTGATGGTGAAAAATATTCTAGAGAATATAAACAACAGATGCTCATTACTTCTAAACATGATGATGTCTTGGAGATTATAAAATGTGGTTTGATATTCACAAAATTATGTTATGGATTATTTAACAATTTTCTATACTTTATTTATTGCTAAATAACAATGTGAAAATTCACGTTTGTATTGTTATACATTTTCATATCCTAGGGTTCCTTATACTAAACTCTAATTCACACTCAAACTATATCCTTAACCCTAGCCCTCTGCCAGATTATTTGTGGGAGTATGGATATAGGGAAAACATATCTGGAGGTGGTCTGTAAAAGACCAAGTAATTCTAAAATGATTTAGATGAACTTGGCTGTTCATACACTATGACCCATGTAGACAAAAATACAGACATTATTAGTTTATGGTACATGTTTTAGGATTTGTTTAGGTCTAAGAACAAAATACACTCTATATAACTTTTTCCAGAAGTAAAGATTAAATTATGTAATATTCCCTTTTATCTGTTAATACTTATTTTTCCTTCTGGTTGAAACATTTTTCTTTAGTTTTCAAAAGAAACCTGCAAAACAAAATAATAATATTTCCATCATAAAATTTTGAATGAATCAAACAAGTTGAAAGCCATTTAATTTCTAGGGCTAGATCATAAAGTTATGATAAGAAAGTGGATTGTGAAAATGTTATGTCAGGAAGAATTTTTTCTCAATACAATGTAAGAATCAGCAAGAATAGTAAGGAAGTGAGGAAAAGAAAATTGACTTGAAAAAAAAACACAAAATGAGTGAGGTGATTGCTACAAGGATGTGATGATTTTAGTAGCATTTCTATACTTAGTATGACATTTTTAACAGAGTTAATGTAGCAATATATTTAAACTACATTCCAGTCAACCATAGGTTGAATTTATGTTCTCAAAAGGTACATCTTCCTCCTGTTTTTATGGATGAGGAAGCTGAGGCAAAGAAAGGTTAAGTGGCTTTATCAAGGTCACAAAGCATCATGGTGACAAATTTAGGAGTAAAATTTAATTTCCTGAACTTCAGTTTATGATTTACTACACTGGATAATTAATAGTAGGGCATCGTACTTTTCATATGAGCTCTACTGATCACTATGAAAGATTTATCTCTTAAGTTCAACTGGAACGCATTTTACTATGAGACCTTTAATTCTTCTGCCACTGATGTAATTACATGGTGTATTTGTGGTCTAGCCTGGGGGTGTCGTGATTACTTTTATTGTTTTTTCTATTTCTTTAAAAAATGGTGCCTTTCATCTCCCCTTTAGAAAACTATTTTTGTTGAAATATATCATAGACTCCAGTGTGCTTTGCTAACTGTAACTTAATAAGAATTGATGAAATTGATGCTAGGCACACATGTTTCCAGACTTGGTGTGTTTGGTAGTGTGCTAGAATTAATGCCAGTAACAACCATCATTTATATTATTTTTGATAAAATGCAGATATTACAGCCTTAGCTTAAGTAAATGTCTTATTTTACAACTGAAAGATCATGTGTATTAACTGAAACTTTTGATATCAAAGAGATTAAAGCTGATCAATATAGTGAAACTGAGTTTAATCATTTTGGCTGTCTAATCTTAATTTGGAGTTCAGTACCTAAAGTAAAAGATGTCTCTTATGAGTAATTTCTAATGATAACTCTCCTGACGCCAAATACCTTAAATTATTATTTAATCTTTCAATATATTGAGTTATCAAAAACATATTAATCAAGCCATGTTTGATTAATGTCATTTAATGTCAAGATGTGATAACTTTGGATTAAAAGCATGATGGTTTTACTCTTAGGCAAAAAAGTGTACATTTTAGATTATATCAATAGCAAAGTTGGGATGTGCCATTTCTAGCCATAGTGAAAACAAAGCATTATTCATTTAGATGATTTCCATCAATATAAGCAATGATAATAAATTTTAGTAATGACACTAGTTAATACTTACTGTTGGTTCTGTGCCAGGATCTGTTCTAAGTTCTTATTTTTAATGACTCATCTAATCCACGCAACCCTTTAAAACACCTTTCAAGTACTTGTTTAAAAGTACTTGGTTTTCTTCTGGATTTTGTAAATTGAACTTAAAAATAATTCACTTTTCATTGTCCACCTCGTATGATGCTTTGAATTTAAAAAGTAACAGATAGCCATTTTGAAAAGGTGGTTGACTGGGTACCCTCCTTCCCTGTTTTGAAACACCTAGAAATGCTGTATAAAATAGAATAGATGGGCCTTTTAAATGATTAGCTGAGCTTGTAAGCAACTTTGTTGTTGTTATTGTTGTTGTTTTAATCTCAGGGGCCAAAAGTAAAGAAGGAATTAAAACCTAGAGCAATTCAGTGAGCCTTGGGGTTGGGGGTGGGGTGGTGGAAGCAGATAAGTGTTGAGATTGTAATTATCAGGGACCAAGTGCTTTTGTTTTGTTAGTTACATTAGGACTTGGACTTGGACCCTCAAGGGCAAGGAGTTAGAACGGAAGTTCTCATCTAAACCAAGGTTTCTAAATGGGTTGCCATGAAACTGAAAAGGAAAACAAATATGACCACTGGCACAGGAAAAAGACAGCCAGTTTGCCTGTCCTGGTATTAGCTCTTCATTTATTTAAAAGAAGCAAAAAAAAAAAAAAAAAAAAACAACTGTATCCTATTAACCCATAGCCTTGTGTGTTTGGGCATTTGAGTTTATACCACCTGCCTGGCCTGAAAGTCATTGATCAAAAAAATTTTACATAAAATGGTACCAGGCTGGTGCTATCCAAAACAAGTATAAAGCAGGGTATCTAGAGGGATAGAACCTCAACACATAGTACATAATATTCCCGTGGATGAAAACCCACTGAGGGTTGCAAGAAGAAAATGAACATGATTGGCCACAAAAAGTATCTGAGGACAAAATACAAAGTAGGCTAGGACCCCCATTTTATGAGATTTAAACGTTCTGTTGATGACAAGACACAACACACTGAGTTGAGATAAAAGGCAAGAACTCTTTATTACTTACAGATCCAACTGAGAGAAGGCTGCTTGGCAGGAGCAAACAAGGTTGTACCGGGGATGGGATAATAGCAAGCTCCAGCTGTGGGGAGTAGCCGATGTATGACAGATGGAGTGGGGCTAGCTAGATTTTGAGGGCTCCCTGCCGATTGGCTGATTTGATTAATTTCACGAACTCAGGGACATCGGTGCTGTCCCTGGTCCTGACTGTGTGCCTTCCAGGGTGAGAGCCAAATAACGGAACTGCTTGAAGTATTAATACATTAATCAAATGTTTGAGAAGGGGAACTGACTGACCTCCATCCACGGCCTCAAGTGGGCTTGGGTCAACACAGCCAAAACTGTATTATGCCCCTAAGAATGTTAGGTACTAAAATCCATAGACACAGGCTATAAAATGCTTATGCTCAAAATGGTGAGTGCTATCCCTTTTTAAAATTTATTTTTAATGGAAGGATAGTTGCTTTATAATATTGTGTTCGTTTCTGCTGTACAGCAACATGAATCAGCCATAAGTATACACATATCCCTTTCCTCTTCCCATCCTCCCCCCACCCAGTTCATCCCAGAGCACCAAGCTGAGCTTCCTGTGCTATACAGCAGCTTCCCACCAGCTATTTTACACATTGGTGGCACATATATGTCAAGCTATGACAAGTGTTGTTTTAAAAATCTAAATGCATGCTGCTATTTTCGGTGCTGTGCAAACACATATATCTTAAGAAGAGCACTTGCTCAGCTCTACTCCTAACCTCAGACCTCTGTGCCTTTTTGATTCCATTAAATTTTCTGGCCTTGATTTTGGTGTTACCTTGTTGTCTGACAGTTTATCAGCAAGACCTAGCCTTGAATTTCTTGTTGCTTTTGATAGCGTTGGATTTCTCAGTGCTTTTAATGTTTTCGTTGATAGTCCTACCACTACAATCCCATGAACTGCTTCTCTCTTAGAAACGGTTCATTATCCCTATCACAAGTCATCTTCCTTTCCTGACCCAGGTGTTAGAGCTGTATTGCTCCTAGGCTTGCAGACCACTAACCAGACTCATCCCTCCCTCCTTGTTAGAGAATAGCTACTTTTTCCAGTGACTGCTAGTTTTATGGCAGGCACTGTGCAAAATGATTTATAGGTGTTATTATCTACATTTTACCAAGGAGGAACCTCAAAGTACATTGTGAGCAGGAATTTATAATTTTCAGAATAAATCGTCATCGTCATTTCTAATGAAGTTCCATTCTTTTATTTGCACCCTACTGCTTCCAGTTCTCTTACAATCATTCCAGCAAACTCAAATGTAAAAATGGAAGAGCTGTCCAATAAATACGGTTTGATAGAATGATTAGTTAATTAGAAAAATGGGCAAGTGTCTGTTAACCATGCTGTCCTGTACAGTAGACGTTGGCAACATGTGTCACTTGAAATGTGACTCGACTGGATTGAGATGTGCTGCAGTGTAAAACATCAGCTAGATTTCAAAGATTTGATATCACAAAATAATGCAAAATGTCTCATAATTTTTTGTATTGCAGTGATGATATTTGGTAATATAAATATATCACTCAATTAATTTTACTCGCTTTTCACTTTTTAAAATGTAGCTACTAGAAAGTTTTTATATTTCATATGTGATTTACATTATAGTTTTATTTGGACAGTGCTTCTCTAGAAAATAGCCGTGATCTCAGTCTTGAAAAGTCTAAGAGAAGGACACAGGGCCCAGAGCCTTGGGTGTAGTTTGATGGGTGACTGTCATGCCTGGGCTAAAAGACTCTGTCCATGTCACCTGACTTGACTAGGTATTGTCTTAATATCGAGACTGTTTATACCCACTCACCATGCTCTGGGAGGAGTACACTATCTCATGCACATGAAAACAGGCTATAGAAAAATGTACAAATGGACGTGTGAAGTGTGCACTGTCATGATTTGGTCTGATTTGTGAATCTTTACCTTGGTTTGTTATTAGTTAATGGAATGTTAATATTTATAATATTAACCAAGTCTTTCAAAGGGCACTGATTATACAAATCATTGATTAATATTCATTGTTCACTAATGGTTTATATGTGTGAAGACATCTCAAAAAATCTTATCTCCAATGTAATCTATTAACAAGTGAAGTATAATGTTTAAAAGTGGTGTAGATAATGAATGAATGTATGCATTTCTGTTTTTGACCTGATTATATATACATGTTTATACATTTATATGCAAATATATATATATATATAACTTGACTTTTTACCAGCACACTTTTTTTTTTTTTTTTAGAAAACCAGTTCTTTCTTTGTGGTCACATTTCAAAAACCTATTTGAGTATGTTTCTACTTATATGAGGTATCAACAATAAGTAAATTCACAGAAACAGAAAGTAGAATAGTGATTCCCATGTCTGGGAAAGGGCAGAAAGGTGAGGTATTGTTTAGGAGGTTCAGTTTGGGATAATGAAAACATTATGGAAATGAATAGCAGTGATGGTACTAAATGCACAAAATGTCACCAAATTGTATACTTAAAAATGATTAAAATAATAAATTTTATATCCTGTGCAGTTTACTACAAAAAAGTCCAGTTTAATATACATGACTATCCTTAACATTTTGGAGTATATTCTAAGCTTAGCATTTCACAGATTTTTGTAAAAAGGAACATGCTTTCCCTACTTCATGTTGGCTCTGTTGTTTGACAAGCATTGATTTTTCCATAAAACTTATGAAACTCTAGCCATTATGTTGGCACTTTATATTAACTACTTTTAGTTTCAATGTCAGCAAAATTAATTGAGGACTCAGCATTGCACCGGTTTCAGCGCAGAAGCTCTGGAATGGAAGGGTTAGTAGGATGAGCTTAAGGAAACCTCTGTTTCCCAACATCCTCCATCATCGCCATCTCATTAAGTCTGAGACTGAAAATGAACTCTAGGATTAGGCTTCCCTGGTGAGGATAGATAACTGCCTACCTAACAGTAAAACTTTTAGGCATAAAATGTAACATAGTAGGATCTAGACTGTTGATGAAATATTCCAGCATATTTTATGGTAATTAAGTCTTTGAGCCGCATGAATAAAGATGACTGTAACCTCAGACCTAAATTGAATGTAGTACCTCACTTCATGCAAACTCTTTAAAAAATGAAGACTAAACTTGAAATATAATGTCAACAGTAACACTTGCTTAAAACTTATGTGATATTGGATACGATAAATAGTTCAGTAAATTAGATATTTTAGTGTGATAACACCTATATTTTCATAAACACATATGTATATACATATATATTTTTTAATTTTGTGAATTAGAGAAGTATCAGACTTCTTTTATTTTATATATGGCTCCTGTATTCCTAATTTTATTGTTGCTACTTAGTCGCAAGAAATTTATTACTTGGTATAAATAAAACCAAGTTGATTTGTTTAAGCAGTAGGTTACTACTGGACTTAATGATATTATATCATTCCAATATTAGTTTGAATAAATTCCTATTATCTTCTTTTTCAAAATGAACAATAATACGTAAAGTCTGCAGTTGAATCATTGCAAAAGCAGTATGATCTTGCTGCTGCTTCACTGTGGGGTTTTTTTGTTAATAAACTGAACTCTGTCAGCTTAACGTATTTAGGACTAAGGAAAAAATTAAAACCACAAGCCAATTTCCTATCGTACTCACTTTGTGTATAATTGAGTCCCATGTTTATTTATTTTATTTCCTAGACATTAAATTATGAAAGACAGTAAGAACTTATAGAGAACTATGGGGGTGGAGGGGAAACACTAATGATTAGAGATGGAGAAAATAGGAAAGGTTAAATGGACTGAGAGTATTATTATAATTATTTGGATTTTTAAAAAACGTATTATGTGATACAATACCATGCTAAGAACTGGGACAATTCAGAATAATAGAGAAACTAGCATTTAGTGCATTAAAAATATAAGTAAAGATTCCATCATGATTTAGAATATTTTAAAAAATTGTCTACTGTATACATGGCGGTATGTTTACTTTCCCTAGATTTCATCTTCATCTCAAGGGAGGATATTAAATTTATAGCTCTGTGAGGTTAATATTTGACACTGGTTCCTGAAAAATTCATTACTCAATACTGGAAGAGATTGTTGGTATTGTCCTCTTTGCTGGTTTCTAAAATATGATAGATCCCCACCTGAGATAGGATTAAGCACAGATAAGCTGGCAGAAGGTCACTGGAAGCCTAGTGATTTTGCATTATATTAATTTTTTACTCATATTTTTCAAAGATATTTTATAGTTGAAAAAACAGGAAGCAGTTAAGAAAATCAAAATATCAGGTTTTGATATGACATTTTCATAATTACATAATAAGATATTTAAATATGGATGTTATTTTCAAAAGGTTTTGACTGCTTGAAAGAGCTTTTATTATTTTTGTACTATGACAAGACCCACTAAGTATGTTTTAGGGTTTTCGCTTGTCTTTCCTGTAGTGTTGAAGGCTCTTTCTTGATGATGAGATCAAAAGGTAACTCTTAACTTGCAGTTGATGCAGATATTGTGTAATACATATTTAGAAGAATTTTTCAAACTATCTTTGAGAAAACTGCATGGAAATGGAGTCAGTTTTACTCATGTCAAAATATATGGCTCCTACATCATAAGAGGATTTAATGTTTTCATTTCTTAAAATGCTTGACCAAAGCTTTTAGTCATTATGTTAACATCTGTTGTTCCATCTGGAGGACTGAAAAACTCCAATGAATTGTAAATGGACAGTTCAACATGAATATGCAAATTGAAGCCATTTTCTGAAATCTACGTAAGATGTAAAGTAGTAGCTTACTCTGTGCCTTAACTTGAAGGTCTTACTATATATTTCTTAGTCATCTGTTAATTTTAGCATTGAGTTTCACTCCAATATATCAATCAGGACTTCCTGGAATATAAACCACATCCAAGGTTCATGATGACTATTATAGACTTTATCTCATGTGAGACAGTGCGATGTGTTTACCAGGGAAATTTTCTTACGTGCAAACTTAACAGTTAAGAGGTATTTTAAATATGAAAGCATTGTCTGTAGTCACGGCTTTGTTCTGGTGTCAGCAAAAGAAACTTTGGAACTTTTAATGCGCAATTATTGTTAATGTTCCATTAGATAATTATGCTCTGTTTACACAGTGTCATTTTTTGAAGAACACATTTCCTTTCTTCACTAAATCTAGAAACATACCCTAAATACAAACATAAATGCTTCTCTTTCCCTCCTATGACTAATTCTCAAAGTCTTTTCTCTAAGTCTTGTAATGTCTAATCTTTGTTCAAAATTTTTGGTTTTCAGTATTTCACTTATGATAACAAAGCACATGCTGAGCTTTTTTTGAAATTGAGGTTTGTTCTGTCAAATTAAGGATGAAAGAAAGATACTGAAACATATGTCATCTTTTTTAAAAGTAAAAATACATTTTAAACTTTTTAAGGAAAATTATGGCTTCTGGATGTCATGAGCATGTCATGTTTCTTCTATGTATCCACTTTTATGAATCCCCGATTAAAAATATAATTTGAAGAGAGAATGTATCTAATTAGATATTGTTGCTATGGTATTATTGAGCTAGTTAATGATACAGCCCTTTCAGAATAATGAAGTTGTTAACAGTTGTCAGCATCAAACTTGATGGAAGGGGGTGAAGTAGCAGAGATGTGAAAAATATCACATACTATTAAAACAATATGCTATGAGGGCAGCAAAAAGGTCATAAGCTATTTACTATTCACTCATTGGTTGTGACATTGCTAAAATTAGATTAAAGCAAAAAATCTGAGTACCAGTATAATGAAATAGTTTTGTTGATGTTTTCCATTTGGGGTACATAATCAGATCATTTTTTGTTGATCTAATTTCTCTCTGAGTTAAATAAACTCAATAGTGTTGACCTGCCTTTTCATGTGTTTATTTTTCTCATTTGACAAAATCATTCCGTAAACATTTTGTAAGAAATAAACTTATGTACAGAACAACAATTGTATACTTAAGCAAGCTACTTACATAATTGTATAAATGAATGTAACCTATAGTTACAGGATCTGTCTTTATTGTTTCAGGTGGAGTTTAGTTATATATGCTTTCGCATTTGTTCTGTGCAAACTATAGAGCAGAAGTAACATAACAGAGTGGTTGTTAACTTTGATGATAGTTATGTCTTCACTGTTCTTGATGGCAGACAACAAAGGACTGAAACACAGGAAAGAGAGGGAGTTTCAAGAACAGGAAATAGGTATGAGATATATGTAGGAGGTAGGACAAAATAATTAGATGATTCATTGCATGTGAGCATTGATGGAGTGGGGCTGAATTCTTTCTTGTTTGGAAAATTTGAATTTTGAGTGATTTCAAGATGAGCCTGTTTAAGAAGAGTACATTAATTAAATTTTATTTGTTTTTTGTTTTCTTTGACTGCAGGCAACGAATGACTTACCAAGGACATGTATATATTTTCTAACAAGAATTTAGAAGTAGGATAGTATCATCTAAAATGGTACTATCAGGGACACTTTTTCTTTTATCTTTCCTCTCTGCCATTGTCAGCAAGTGACCTCTCAGGCTAGCTTCCCACGATGGCATCATACAAAGCACTAGTGTCTACAGACAGAAAGATTGCCCCTAGTTTTATCCCTTGAATAAGAGCAAGGACAACTTTCCCCAAAGCTCTGAAAGTAAATTTCTACCCACATCCAATTATCCAAAATTTCCCATGAATAGACCAATCGCTAGAAAAGGGGCCAAGATCACTGAAGCTGAACAATTTTAGACCATTCAGGATTCAACCCTGGGGCTTAGAAGGATCTCCGCTTCCCCCTGAGTCACATGAGAACTTGGAGTAGGGTGAACAGTATCAGGGTATCAAGGATAGCAAGGAAGCAGGAGTGAGGGGTAGATTTGGGATAGG
This sequence comes from Capra hircus, assembly GCF_001704415.2. Classification (NCBI taxonomy): domain Eukaryota; kingdom Metazoa; phylum Chordata; class Mammalia; order Artiodactyla; family Bovidae; genus Capra; species Capra hircus. Next base: position 41,381,888 of record NW_017189516.1, on the reverse strand, counting down.
CCACTGGATTGTGTACCCAAGAAGTGAGTTAAGGTTTAGTAATGTTGAGTATGGATGTCTGTGGGGTATCTATTAGAGGGTCCAGCAGACCATTGGAAATATGGGCAGCCTGGAAGATATTAAATATTTGGGATCTCTACACAGATGGTACTTGAATGGGATTATCCAGGGACAATATTTAGAGAACAATGTGAAGTGTACAAAGGGCAAAATACTATAAGGATAATGAAGATATTAAGAGAAGGTGATTTTCCAAAGAGATGGAGTAAGAGCCAGAGGCACTGTTTATGTGTGTGTATGTGTATGTGAGAGAGAGATACGATTAAATTCTGAAATACAAATTTGTTATTGGCAAAATTTTCCTATCTCAAGGAAGTTCACCTTGGCCCCTGCATTTCTAATTGGTAAAGAATCTTCTTATCACAAATTGTTTGTTTGTTTCTTACTTTAGTTTAGAAACATATGTAATGATATATCTTTCTTATCATTCAAATAATCTCTAGGCTTTGATGCCAATTAATTAAATTCACTCCAAGAATGTGTTTTTGATCTATGCTACTTTTTTTTCCCCTAGTTATGGCATCTGGAATCCTAGAGCTTAATGACAGAGTGTTTTAACAGTGCCCCATGAATACTGGTTAAGTCTTCCACATCACTGTAGCTGTTTGAGTCATAGTTATCAATACAGGTGAAGATCCCCAATGTAAACATACCAAGTGTACCCACTATTGGAGTCTAAGATATGTTTTCATATGTGTTTCTGCACTTTGCCAGATGGTTCCCAAGTGGGTAGGTGTGGCTGAGAAGCACCTTCTTACCCAGGAATTGTACCTCCCAGCCCCTATTGCTTCTAGGCCTTTGACTAGTTTTTACCAGTGAATACAAAGTTTCGAAAGGAAGAGGGGTCACTTCTGAGCCAGAATAGTGAGGCATTGAGTCTTTCTTTCTGCCTTTTCTCCCTCATGAACTGCTGGATGCAGACAATGCCAAGGCCTCAGAGGAGGGAAGAAGCCCAGGTCTTTAAATCCCATCATGGCGGAAAGTTGATCCCTGACTGGAAAGGCTCTCCTTGCATACTTTTGTATGCAAAGCAGTCGTGAAGTTCACTCTTTCTGCAGCTAGCTTTACCTAGCCCTACTGCAAGCAGTGCAGTTAGGCAGACTTTGCTAACACAGAGTGGAGAGAGATTTATTGTCAAGTCACCAAAGACCTTAAAGGGAAACTGCTGTGCTGCACACCTCCCACCCTCCTGTCTGACTGCCTCTCTCTACGCTGTTTCTCTAAGCTACTACACACACCCACAGGACCTCTGCGTGTTCAAAGTCCACCTGTCTTTCAAAGGCCAGCTCACAAACTCATACCGCCAATCAAGCAGTGCAGCGTTCTGTATCAGGACAGCCTCTTCTTCCCTAGAGGTCAATTTGCTTCCTGACATTTTGTTTCCTGGGTGTTGATCTGATTGTTTGAATACATGGACACTTTCACAGTGGCCTACAAGCTACTTAAAATAAGACTATGTCTTATTTATTTGGGTTTTATCAGTAATCTCGCATTATTTAACACATAGTAGAAGAGGTTAATGAGCACTTTTTGAATTATTGAACACACAGAAGCTGAATTAAATATGCATTTTTGGAGTGTACTGTATTGTAAATAACTCAGCTAAATGTGCTTTTAGTCTTAATCTAAAACCCCTTAGATAAATAATGATTTCAGAGCTTTCAGCTTATTCACAAAATAATTTAGAATGTACATCTTTTGTTGAAAAGTCATTGTATATTCATGATTCTAAGATTGATATGTAATAATCCTAATGAGCTATAACAGCTGTTATTTCTTCATGATGATTCTAATGATATGATTTTCAAATATTTTCTTCATAAAGGGTCAACTGAAGTGTTTTTAGAAACCTTGCATAGTCTGACAATTCATTCATAAAGCACATAACAAAATATTTTAAAGTTAGAATCTTCAAACAAGTACTATAATGTAAAAAATAAGTAAGAATACCAAGGCACCTTGGAAAACCAACGCTAACACACAGAAGACATACAGAGGGAAAAAAAGAGACATACAGAATGAATGAACAAATGAGTGAATGAAAGAACGAGGGTGGAACAGGAAGAGACAATATAAAGGAGACAAAATGAAAGGGAAAAAAATCCCTGGTCTTCTTGAGGAGGGTGTGTTTCCTAAGCATTAATCTGAGAGAGGGGGATGAGAGGTAGACTGGCAATTGTCATCATGCTGTCCGTCTGCAGTATTATCTGTAACAGGACAGTGCTAGAAACAACACATACGTCCAAAAAATGATAAGAATTGTATGTTATAAATTATGTGAGGCAATAACATATAGTAGAAAGAATCTGGGTTAGAGTGAGGAGACTTCAGTTATGATCCTGTTTCCAACACTAGGGAACTCTGTGGTTCCTTCCAGAGCTAAAACTTACTAATGCAATAAAATGTTTATAAGTTTACACTGTTCTGATTTTAGCAAGTTTCTTGAATGGCATATTTCTTCATAGTGTGGGGAAGGGCAGAAAGCTATTCTTGAGAGAGAAAAATCTCCAAAAGCCATTAAACCAACATTTATTCTTTTAAGAAATGCTTACTAAATACCTGGATTCCAATCTAAACCAGGATTTTTTCCCCAAAAGAGTTCCATGGGCAAGTTAACCATTAGAGTTAATTTTTGTTATACACATAAAATTGTGATGAGAGAGAAATTATTAATATATTTTGGCACCTTTTAGCATGTCACAGGCTTTCAACAAAAGCTTGTTTCCATCCTCTGGTATATAAAACAACAACAAAATGCTAAATAAAAGTAGTGATAGGTTAGCTGTGTGTCTGTTCTGGTCCCAAAGGGTTGTTTCACATCAGAATTTGTCAGAATCATTTTTCATTACTGTGATACAAACCATGGTAAAATTATATTTTTTAAAAAATTATATGAAAGAAAAAATTAATGAATATGGTTAACTTTGACCATAATGATTATATAAATTGGGTGTTCTCCATTAAATGAGCATCTGTTTAATTCAGTGAGAAGAAAAGAGAATTTTGATGATGATGATAAGTAGCATTTACTGAATGCCTACTATTTGCACCATTCTAAGAATTTTGCATACATTATCTAATTTAAATTGTATATTAAGCAACTAGGGGAAAAAAAAAAAACAAGTAAAACCCAAAGTTAGTAGAAGAAAAGAAATCATAAAGGTCAGAGCAAAAATAAATGGAATAGAAATGAATAAAACAGTAGCAAAGATCAGTGACATTAAAAGCTGGTTCTTTGAGAAGAAGTGACAAACCTTTAGCCAGACTCAATTAGAAAAAAAAAAAAAAAGGAGAGGACTCAAATCAATAAAATTATTGATAGAAACGAGAAAGAAGTTACAACTGATACTGCAGAAGTAAAAAGAAAGGATCATAAGAGATTACTGCAAGCAAATATATGTCAGATCCAGAAAGCCCAAAGAGTTCCAGTGAAAGAGAGAATCCAAAAGACCTACCCTGACATACATAATTAAATTGTCCAAAGTTAAAGTCAGGTAAGAGAAATACAACTTGATACATACAAAAGAATTCTCATAAGATTATCAACAGACTTTTTAGCAAAAACACTTCAGGACAGAAGGGAGTACCATGATATATTCAAAGAGCTGCAAGGGAAAAACTTCTGGCAAGGTTGCCCTTCACAATTAAAGGCATGATTGAGATTTTTCCATTAAAAGACAACCCACAGAATGGGAGAAAATATTTGCAACTGAAGGGACTAACAAGGGATTAATCGCCAAAATATACAGACAGCTCATGCAGCTCTATGTCAAAAAAAAAACAGTGTAATTAAAAAGTGGACAGAAGATAATAGATGTTTCTCCAAAGACATCTAGATGGCAGAAAAGCACATGAAAAGATGCTCAACATCTAATTATCAGAGAAATGTAAATCAAAACTACAGTGAGGTATTACCTCACCCTAGTCAGAATGGCCATCATCAAAAAGTCTATGAAAGATAAATGCTGGAGAGGGTGTGGAGAAAAAGGAACCCTCCTACACTGTTGATGGAAATGTAAGTTTGTACAGCCACTATGGAGAACAGTATGGAGGGTCTTTAAAAGCTAAAACATATAAAGCTACCATATGATCCAACAATCCCACTCTGGGCATATATCTGGAGAAAACAATACTTCAAAAAGATACATGCACCCCAGTGTTCATTGCAGCATTATTTACAATAGTCAAGACATGGAAGCAACCTAAATGTCCATTGACAAGGAAATGGGTAAAGAAGATGCAATACATGCACACAATAGAATGTGACTCAAGCGTAAAAAGGAATGAAATTGTGCCATTTGCAGAGTTATGGATGGGCCTAGAGACTGTCATACAGAGTGAAGTAAATTGGAGAAAAACAAATATCATATAATATCCCTTATATGTGGAATCTAGAAAAATGATACAGATGAACTTATTTGCAAAGCAGAAATAGAGGCGTAGATGTTAATGAATATATGGATATGGGGGTGAGGGGAAGGTGGTGGGATGAACTGGGAGATCGGGATTGACATATATACAGTACTAAGTATAAAATATATAACTAATGAGAACCCACTGTATAGCATTGGGATCTCCACTCAGTGCTCTGTAGTGGCCTAATTGGGAAGGAAATCCAGAAAGAGGGGACATATGTATACATATAGCTGATTCACTTTGCTGTACAGCAAAAACTAGCACAATATTGTAAAGTAACTGTACTTCAATGAAAAATTAATAAAAATAGCAAACACAACATTGTAAATCAACTATATTCCAATAAAATCAATTTTAAAAAATAAATTATATAATAGATGACATAATAAATTAGTGTCCTGTTTATTGACCACATCTTACTACCTACTACAACTTGATAGACTCTATTGATGTACTAAATCCGTTCTTCATTCACTTTTCAAAAACTAAGTTCCATGTACTGTATACTATGCTAGGCACACTATGATAAACTGAAGAATGAATTAGTCAAAAATGTCCTGGCATAGTTGTCATTAAGCAGAAGAGATAAATTATGCATGTAATCAGATGCAAAATGAGAAGTGCAACATAAAAGACAGTCATCAAGGGTGGTGGGAATCTGGAATGGTCATGGAAGATTTCCTGCATAAGTGGAATTAGAAGTCTTTCTTCAAAGGGAGCAAGAATTTGGACATGGAGGTATCAAAGTTGAAAAAAATGAGCTTGATAAAGACTTTTTTTGGATGGATTATTGCGAAGAGGGAGACTATTGCAATAGGAGGGAGACTGTTCCTATAGGGATTATTCTGAATATAAGATCTACCAATCTCTCATGGGTTAAGCAAAAAGAGTTTTTCTTTTATAGTGAGGAGAAACAAAACTAGAAAGAATAAGGCATGAGGAAATGGGATGAACAGGAGAGGTATCATGGGACTGTAGGTTAGAGAATGTTTTACCCTGAATCAGTCTAGTGTGTGGACAGGCTATTGAGGAAGGGCTGCATGCTCACTCAAGCTCCAGGGGAGGACAAAGCTTGGGGGCCTGATGGAAGGAGAGAATCTTAACCAAAGTATAGTTAGAAGTACTGAGTTCTGGTTGATCGGTGGGTACAATAGTAGAGCTGATCATTTATGAGGCAAAGAGGGAATTGAGAGGTCTGTGACTGACCTTATTACTGGTGACCAAAGGTGCATCTGTTAGTCTTATCTAAGTCACATGGGAAAGAATAGTTTCTTGCAGTAGGCTGTTTCCTGGAACACAAAAGGATGAGGGATTTTTTTAACCTCTGCTGTTTCCAAGATCTTAGGATTTGGTAAAGTTCAACATTGCCAGGGGTGTGGAGAGAAAACATCAGTGAGAACCCCCTAATGAAGAGATGTGTATAGGAAAGGTTTCATTTAGCTAGGATGTAAAGATTATGAAGGAGTGCCCTAATTAGTAATAATAGCTTTCTGAGTGCTAGGCACTGTTCCAAGCACCTTATGTCTGTCAATTCATTTAATTCTTACAACCACCTGATGATACAGGTACAATTATTCTCCCATTTTATATCCAAAGCATTTGAATCCCCTAGAAGATAAGTAACTTGCTCACACCACTAGTATGAAATATACAGCTGGGACTCTTAACTCATGAAGCCCGTGTCTCCCAACAGCTGGTCCAACCTCTTTTCATTACTTAGAACTGTTCCTTTAACCCAAAGCCAGATGGGATGAAACTGCTTGAACAAAAGAGGACATGCACTGATTTTCCACCTTCCCAAAAGAAAAATGGACTCTAGCAAATACTTATGGAAGTAGTAGTATACAGAAAAAGGACCCAAAAACCCACACAATCCGACTTTGGATGTGGTGTACTGGTAGTAGCAGCAGCCAGGAGGGGTTGCCAAAAGTGAATGATTATCAGCAGGAAAGGCTCTGGATGCAGGGAATGGGGAAAAAAAAAAAAAAAAAAACCTGAGCCAGACAGGACAAAGGGCCCACTGGTTTTTCTGATTTTTGTTTATGTGGGAATGGAGGTAGGGGTGGAGATCAGGGTCAGCCTTAACACAGTCATCTTTGTAGGCCCAGGTTTCCAGGCTTTCTTTGGCTATGAGCAAGATTATGACAGATCTGGAGATATGGGAGATAGGTGAAAAATGCCTGCTGTTTTAGTCCTTGGGAGCATCCCTCAGCTATACTGAAAGGCATCCCCCCAGGTATAGTGGTTAAGACTCTGTGCTTCCAATATCCGGGGGCACAGATTCTATGCCTGGTCAGGGAATAAGATCCCACATACTGCTCAGTGTGGCCAAAAGACTTAAATAAATCAACAAACAAATAGGCCTTGGAGTTTGTGACAGTTTTATACTCTGGTAAGTTTGTGGTTTGTAGATAAATCAAGTATAGTTTAAAGATTTGCAACAGGGACCGTAGGACATTGTGAAAATTATACTGAAGCTGGTCTTAAATACTTTAAATATAAAATATTAAACCAACTTTATCTAGAAGTTCCACTATGTCCTCTATATAGCTGTGACTTATGTCTGTTGCTGCCTGGAAGTTGAGGAGAAAAGATAAAACAGTGGCCTTTCTCTCCAGCCCATAGTAAATGATCACACAAATGACTAGTAATATTTGCTTTGCTGGAGAACAGTGTCTTTCTATTCTAGAATGTAAGATGATTAAAAACAATTTAAGACTGCTTAAGGACTATACTGATTTCCTCAAACATACAGAGGAAATCAGTATAGTCCTGAAAGAACTAAGATATTTATGCAACCTGAGATGTGAAGAAATTGGATCCTGTTTGCTGAGATTAGGGCATCTTTCTGCTTCTACCTTGCATGCCTCAAAACCATTCTCCATGTCCTGAAACCCAGATGCTCAAAAACCATCAGTGACTAGCTCCATATTACTCAAAGGATAGTCTCAAATCCTTAGTTGTTTTGTCAAACTATCAGTCATTAGTCCCCACTCAGACTCCTTACCATCATCCATCTCTCTTTGCCTTATTACATTTTAACTTACCCAAACTGAACTTTGACGAGCACATCCCATCTACCCAGATCACTGTCCAACCTCATCATATACATTTACTTGATTAACTCCATTGCATTCTTCAGATCTAATTTACTGCTACACAGTGAAGTCTCCTAAAGTGAAGTTGCTCAGTCATGTCTGGCTCTTTGCCACCCCATGGACTGTAGCCCACTAGGCTCCTCTGTCCATGGGATTTTCCAGGTAAGAGTACTGCAGTGGATTGCCATTTCCTTCTCCAAGGGATCTTCCTGACCCAGGGATTGAACATGGGTCTCCCACATCGCAGGCAGATGCTTTACCATCTGAGCCACCAGAGAAGTGTCTCCTTAGCCCTCAAATTTAGTGGCTTCTCCTTTTGTGCTTTCCTAGTGTCAAGGCACATCTATTTCATACACTTTTATACTCATATATTTCAAGCAGTCTTTCTCAAACCAGTGTGCGTACGAATTACACGGAGATCTTGTGAAAAACCATAGCTGTGACTAGACAGACCCTTGTTGGCAAAGTAATGTCTCTGCTTTTTAATATGCTGTCTAGGTTGGTCACAACTTTTCTTCCTAGGAGCAAGTGTCTTTTAATTTCACGGCTGCAGTCACCATCTACAGTGATTTTGAAGCCTAAGAAAATAAAGTCTATCACTGTTTCCACTGTTTCCCCATCTATTTGCCATGAAGTGATAGGTCCGGATGCCATGATCTTAGTTTTCTGAATGTTGAGCTTTAAGCCAACTTTTTCTCTCTCCTCTTTCACTTTCATCAAGAGGCTTTTGAGTTCCTCTTCACTTTCTGCCATAAGGGTGGTGTCATCTGCATATCTGAGGTTATTGATATTTCTCCCAGCAATCTTGATTCCAGCTTGTGCACGTTTCTCATGATGTTACTCTGTATATAAGTTAAATAAGCAGGGTGACAATATACAGCCTTGACGTGCTCCTTTTCCTATTTGGAACCAGTCTGTTGTTCCATGTCCAGTTCTAACTGTTGCTTCCTGACCCACATATAGGTTTCTTAAGAGGCAGGTCAGGTGGTCTGTTATTCCCATCTCTTTCAGAATTTTCCAGAGTTTGTTGTGCTCCACACAATCAAAGGCTTTGGCATAGTCAATAAAGCAGAAGTAGATACAGAAAGCTATTATCTGGATGGTCCTCAGAAATGGAAATGAACATTGTATCAGTCTTGTTTCCACAAGTATTTGTCTTATAGTGTCCAAGAAGAGACTTAATCTTGTCTTTAGCCTATAAATAAAAATATGTATGTTTCAGTGAATACATGCCTGGGAACTTGGAGTAGAGAAGACACGTAACCCTTTTGTTACAAATGTTTATATTTGCATGGACTGAGAAAATGGAAATATGAAAATAACACAAACTCCCTGTGGTCCCCTTACTATACATATTCACAGCCCTGTCTAAAATATTACAAGTAAGCATAATCTTAGAGAACAAGTGCTACAATAGAACAGTCACTGCATCCAAGGAGGAGACTGGTAGACACATTTCATCAAAGAATAATTTTGCTACTAGGTCAACAAGGATTTTAGTGTTATAGGCAGTGCTCTTCTCCATTAGGCTTAACTGTATTTCTGAGCAGACAAAACATCAAGTAAAACTTTTTTTGGGGGGGAGAAAATGTGTTGTGAGAAACCTATGGTTTTGAGAAATCACAGGGTGAATTTTATAACAAGTCTTTATTAGAGTTCAAGTTTCTTTACCATCCAAAGGCACAATAGAAACGTATAAGGAAGAGGGTTATTTACTGTGGATTTCCATGTAAAATATGTGGTATGACTTAGCCTGCTCTATGTATGTATGTATAGATACAGTTGATTTATCATATATATGCTGCTGCTGCTAAGTCGCGTCAGTCGTGTCCGACTCTGTGCGACCCCATAGACGGCAGCCCACCAGGCTCCTCTGTCCCTGGGATTCTCCAGGCAAGAACACTGGAGTAGGTTGCCATTTCCTTCTCCAATGCATGAAAGTGAAAAGTGAAAGGGAAGTTGCTCAGTCATGCCCGACTTAGCGACCCCAGGGACTGCAGCCTACCAGGCTCCTCCATCCATGGGATTTTCCAGGCAAGAGTACTGGAGTGGGGTGCCATTGCCTTCTCCTATCATATATATAGTTGTGTGTATATATATATATATATCAATAGAAAGAGATATAGAGAGAGATAAATACAGAGAGAGAAGAGAGAGGGAGGCATAGAAAGGGATAGATGTGATGTAGTCTATATCTACATGACATGTAAAATGTGTATATATATATCTAGTATGTGTTTTTATCCATATGTATGCCTTTCATGCATATGTGTATGGGTATGTGTTTGTGTATCAGTCTATATTTTCATTCTCTGATGGCTAAGGTGTTAAATCAAAAGAGAAAGTTGGTAATGTGTAGATCTATCTACTAACAAGATGTTAGATATACTATAAATTTCATACTAAAAGTACCTTCCCCACCCCGCCCCCCCAGATAAGAGAATAGAGCAATTATACTAGGGTGTGAATTTTAGCAAATTAAAAGAAATATCTGCATGATCTGCATTTCTAATTATCTGACTGAATGCTGTTAATAATGCTCTGGAAACCATAAATACAGCAGTAGCACTTAATTATAAGGCACTCTTACAATTTATAATGCAATGCGTTTTTTTTTGCTGCCTTCAAGAACACATTGGCAGCAGAGCCTACCATAATGAACTGTCCTAAAGCCTCAAAATGCTGTTTTCAGCAATTTTGCATTTGAGTATTCACATTGTAACGTGTGTGAAGTCTGACTTTAATGTGCTCCATCATAGTAATTCTTACTTCAAAATATTAACATGTTCCTTTTTTTGATGAAAGACCATAGAGTGTTGAAAACAAATAGCTATAGTGAACTAGCAACTAGGTAGAACCCCAAGATTCTTCAGGGTGTGCTGCTGCTGATTTTGTCCATCAGATTTCTTTTTCCTGCAACACACACATTAAAAGTACTACATCCTCCCTGCATGGTTCTCAGTGATGAACACACTAGCCCATAATTATCAGCACACAGTTATTCAGTTACCCACTTGCAATCAAGAAAATATATCACTTCTTTTCTTTTGATATTTTGGTTCATATCATTCAAGTATATGGAGCACTAATAAAGTTATAATTTATACATTTGATGATTAAATAGGAGAAAATCTCTTAAATACTCTAAAGTTCTCTGTGATTTTCTTCCTTTTACCAATATTATTCCCATTTTCCTTCTCCTTTTACCATAATTCAAAAGAGTAGCAGAGGGTTTGGTAGATGAAAAAGTTAAGTCTTCCTAGTAAGGAATATTATGCTTAATGCTACCACAGTAAATCATCATTCAGTGGGAATTATAAGGAGTCCTTAAATGTGCAACCAGTGCTATTTTTTAAAGCTTTAAAGTATTTTACTCCAATTTTTAATTCACCAGTATATACCACATTGCTCTTTATAAATTATAGGAACTTTTTACAACTCATTTCTTTTTTAAATTTCAAAGGCAAACTTAACAGCTCTTTTTTGGAGTCAATTGTTAGCCCTAGGATAACAATAAAAAAATAATTTTAGTAAACCACAAAATAACCTAGGGGTTTCATAAATGAAAGCAGTTTACAGAGTGCTTATTGACTAAGGCAGACTTAACGTTCCCTCAGTTGCGCTAACTTGAGACATTTCTTCATGACTACAGGCTCCTGACCTCCAGGTTCTTAGACCACTCACTTTAGAAAACCTGAATTTGCACATTCTTTTGTACCTCTTTGAGATGTAAATCATTTCCCAGACTCTTGTCAGTTTTACATCTCAGAAATATCTTTCTCAAAGTCTTGAGAGCCATTACTTTGAAATGTAATCCTGGAAGACAGGGCTTCTCTCTCCCAGTCTCTCTGGGAATATAGGAGACTAACTTTAAGAGAGAAGTTAGGATTAGGCTAATCACATGACCCACCCTTCCCTCAAGGTCCCTCAGTACGTTTTCACTAGCTCATGCTAGTGCTTAAGACTTCTTTGTCTTTTTTAAAAAAACTCTATCGGAATATAGTTGATTTACAATGTTGCGTTTCAGTTGTATAGCAAAGTGACTCAGTTATATATATCTCCTTTTTTTTTCCTTTAGATTCTTTTCCCATAGAGACCATTACTTTCCTTTTGTTTCCATGGAATTGCATTCTGTTTCTCTCCCCTTTTGCAATTGTCTTTCATAAAGTCTTCCTTGCCTTTATAATTCTGTTTGGTGCAATTTTTCTATGACACTATTTAGACTTCAAGTTTAACTGTAAAGGAGTCTGAATCAATGTACATAGATTTTTAAAGAGTTTTAATGAACATTCTAAGGCATAGCAATGCCTTATCTATCTGCAATCACTATGTCTTAGCCTTTTAAGCCATGCCACTTTTTTTTGTCTAGTTTTATCATTCATGATAGAAATTGTCCTAAAATGTAGGAAGAAGCCTTCTATTTTTCTCAGATGAAGAAAACTTTGCTTCTCAAACTGAAATAGTTGTGTGTGTTTTGTGTATGTGTATGGGGAATGTTGGTGATTAAACAAAAGGGCACATATAGAAAAATTAAACACCAAAAACCATAGATGAGAAGTGTTGTCTTACTGTTCTAAAAATTGTAAGTGTCCCTCTAAGGAGCATTTTAAGATTTTCTTTCTTACTCACCCCACCCCCCCACCATGAGGTTTCAATACCATGTGTCTGCTTATGTACTCTGACCCTTTGGAGTGCAAAAAACTATTGTAATAACTAAGATTGTTTGCCCCTCAATAACCAAATTTTACATCCATGGGACGATATTACACATTGAAAATGCATGGATTAAAACATGGCGTAAAAAATCACCTGATATTTTACTCACTACTTATATTTAGACATAAATCTTTTCAGGTATCTTGCTAACAATGTTTTATATTTTTCTTTCATCTGTTCTTATGCTTTAATATATCCATATTGATATAAATAGACATCATCCTTTTCAAATGAAAGTGATAGTCACTCAATTGTGTCTGACTCTTTGCAACCCCATGGACTGTAGCCTTCCAGGCTCCTCTGTCCATGAGATTTTCCAAGCAAGAATAGTGGAGTAGGTAGCCATTTCCTTCTCCAGGGAATTGTCCCAACTTGTGATTGAACCTGGGTCTCCTACATTGCAGGCAGATTCTTAAATCAATTTTCTGTGACATGCATTCTTTCTTCTTCTGTTTTGTATTTCTTATAATGCTATGGTGAATATCATATTTGTGCATTTGATATGATATTTTAAGACATAATTTCTGGACAAAAAGCTATGTCAATTTAATTTAATCAAACTTTCAAATTATTTTTATTTTTTTATTTTTTAATTTAAATTTATTTATTTTAATTGGGGGCTAATTACTTTACAATATTGTATTGGTTTTGCTTTACCAATTTAAATTTCTTCATATTCTGCATGAAGAATCTTATTTACAATACTCAATATTATCTATTTTTTAAATCTTTGCTCAGCTTATAGACACAGAGTGAACCCTCAGTATTGCTTTAATTTTTTATTATTTAATAAGCATTTGGGTTGTGTTTTTAAAATAATATCAACTATTTGCATTTTCTACAAAGATTTCCTTGATCTTGAACTTTCAGTCATTTTCCTACTTTTTTCTTTTTTTGTTCCTCCTTGAACACATTCTTTAAAATATAATCATCATGTACAATAATTCACTGTATAATACAGTCCTTGTGGGAACTTTATATGACTCCATGCCCTTTCATATCACAACTTATTTTGCTTCCGTCTAAATTTATTCTATGTATAAATGAAGTTTCTGATAACTATAGATGTACTGGTGCGTGTGAGCTTACTATTCACATATGATTCTTAAAATAAAATTCATAATAATTTTATGCAGACGTATTTGGAAAAACATTTAAGACAACTGCAGATCCATCATTATCACAGGAAGACAATTCTCTTTTATAGTTAAGAACTCTTTCATTCTAATATAATTTTTCATACTGAAATTTTTAAACTTCTCAGTTCCCTTCACTCCTCAACCACTTTTTCTCTGTACAATGTGAACTGACATATTTGGTCTCTTTTTATCTTCATCTCTTTTTTAAAAGAGTCATTAGACTAAGAAAAATACAGATTTTTTTTTTTCTGTGAAGAAGTACCACCTTAAAAAGAGATTTTATGGAAATATAAATATCAGGAAGATAACAAGGAGACTCTGAACATATCAGATTGATGTGTACATTGCTCTGGCTCCAGTTAGGCTTACTCCAGTTATTTTTAGGTGCTGGTCATTTGAAGCAATACCTGTTTTCATAGTTGGCACACTGTTTTATGTTGTCCATTGCTTATTTCTCCACATTATTTAAAAATAATGTTATTTATTCATTTACTTTTGGCTGTGCGGTTCTTCGTTGCTGCGGGCTTCTCTCTAGTTGTGGCGAGTGGGAGCTACTCTCTAGTTGAGATGCACAGGCTTCTCACTGCAGTGGCTTCTCTTATGTCTGGAGCACAGTCTCTAGGGCTCACAAGCATCAGTAGTTGCAGCACATGGACTGAATAGCTGCAGTTTCCAGGCTGTAGAGCAGAGGCTCAAGTTGTGGCTCATGGGCTTAGTTGCTCCTCAACATGTGGGATCTTCCTGGATCAGGGATCAAACCCGTGTTTCCTGAATTGGCAGGAGAATTCTTTACCACTGAGCCACCAGGGAACCCCCTCTCCACTTTGTTCATAAGAATTGTTATTGATACCATTTAATGCTTTGCTCATGTAAATTCCAATGTTTCCTCAGTATTTTTGTTTACAATAATCCATATCTTAAAATAAAATTGATGGCTAATAATTATGCTTTGGTTTTGATGACTTTTTAAGATAACCAGCTATGTAATTTTGGAGTATTTTGTTAAGTGCTCAAGAAATGGAATACTGTTACATTCTACAACATGGGAGAACCTTAAAAAAATTATACTAAGTAAAATAAGCAAGTCACAAAAGAAAACCTATTATATGATTCTATTCGTATGAAATATCCAGGACAGGCAAGTTCATAGAGACAGAAAGTAGGTTCCATGAAATAAGAGGGGGGGATTGGGAAGTACTCATTAACTAGTGTTTAAATATGTATGTTAGGTCCATAAATGCATTTTTACTTAGAATCACATAACATAAAATTCACCATATTGACCATTTTAAAATGGATGATTTTGTAGATTTTATTATCTTCACAGTGTTGTGCAGTCATCACCACTGTCTAATTTCAGAACACTTTCATTAAGCCCATGCTTCTTAATTCCTTCCTCCCTATATTTCCTGGCAGCTAGTAATCTGCTTTCTGTATCTATGGATTAGAGTGTTCTGGACATTTTATTCAAGTAGAATCATACAATAGGTGGTCTTTTGTGACTGGCTTCTTTTCTTTTAATATAATGAGTTTAAGGTTCATCCATGTTGTAGCATGTGAGAGTGCTCCATTTCTTTTTATGGCTAAATTATATTCTATTGCAAAAACTCCATTTTGTTATGGTGCATAATTATTTTTATATATTGCTGAATTATGTTAACTCATAATTTGTTAAAGATTTTTGTGTATTTGTTCATAAAGAATAGTTGGTATCCGATGACCCTACATGCAGGGCGGCAAAGGAGACACAGATATAAAGAACAGACTTTTGGACTAAGTGGGAGAAGATGAGGGTGGGATGATTTGAGAGAATAGCACTGAAACATGTACATTACCATATGTAAAACAGATGCGAGTTCCATGCATGAAGCAGGGCACCCAAAGCCAGTGCTCTGGGACAAGCCAGAGGGATGGAATGGGGAGGGAAGCGGGAGGGAGGTTCAGGATGGGGGGACACATGTACATCTGTGGCTGATTCATGTTGATGTATGGCAAAAACCATCACAGTATTATAAAGTAATTATCCTCCAATTTAAATTAGTTAATAAATTTTAAAAAAGGATAGTTGGTATCATGTTAATATTAGCCACATGAAAGGAATGGAAAGCATTCTGCCTTCTATTTTTTGGAAGATACTGTGTTGAACTGGTACTAATGCTTCTTTAAATATTTGGTAGAATTCTCTAGTGAAATCATCTGGACATGGAGATTTCTTTTTTTAAGAGAGTTTTAATTATGAATTCCATTTCCTTAATAGTTATAAGGCTATTCAACTGATCGATTTCATATTAAGTTATTGTATCAGTTTGTGTTTTTTGAGAAATTGGTCTGTTTCATCTAAGTTGCCAAATTAATATGTATAGAATTGTTCATAGTGTTCCCTTATTATCCTTTTGATGTTCACAAGATCTTGGTGATAGTGATTGTTTCATTTTTTATATTATAACATGTTTGTCTCTGTTTTTTTCTTTATCAGTCTTGCTAGAAATTTGACGATCTGATGGAGCTTTTCACAGAACAAGTTCATTGTTTCATTGACTTTTTTATTACTTTTCTCTTTCTATTTTATTTTATTTATTGCCCTTGTCTTTTATTGTGTCCTTCATTCAGCTTGCCTTTAGTTCATTTTGCTCCTCCTTTTTTGTACTCTTGAGGTGAAATCTTAAATTATTGGTTTGAGATTTAACCTCTTTTCTAACTCATGCATTTAGTACTATCAAATTTAATCTTAGCACTAGTTGGGCCTCATTCCATGAATTTTGGCATGTTGTGGTTACTTTCTTTCTTTTTTCTAGGTCCAAATAGCTTTTATATTCTTGAGACTTCTTTGACCCATGGATTGTTTAGTAGTATGTTGTATATTTTCCACATATTTAGATATTTTCTTATCTTTCTGTTATTAGTTTCTAATTTGATTCCACTGTGGTCAGAGAACATACTTTGTATGATTTCACTTATACAACATTTGTTGAAGTTTATGTTAATGATCTAAGATATGGTAAGTCTTGTTATGTGTTCCATAGGAACTTTAAAAATGGCTTTTCTAACCCATTTGGGTAGGTTATCTTATAAATTAGTATTAGGTACTATTAACTGATGGTTTTCTGTCAAGTCAGAAGATTTGAATCTCTTGTTCCTAAAGAATCTAACCCTGTATATAATTGATGGTTAGTAGGTGTTTGTTGAGTTGCATAATCTTTTTGTATCATTTTCCTCCTTTCTCCTACCTCATCAACCTTTCCTGTCATCTGCTAAAATTTCCAGGGGAAAAGCAAGCAACTAACAATGTGACCCCACCATGAGATTTGACTAGGCAGGGTACAGTGATAATGCTGCATAACAGACCACCCAAAAGCTCAGAGTTTGCAATGCTAACGATTTATTTCATGGTCAAGGGTGTACACTTTGGCTGTATTTTGACTGATCTTGTCTGTTCTTGCCTGAGCTCTACTGAACTATGCAGGACTTCAGGTTTGGGGTTAGATTCAAGTCTCTTCCACATGGGTTTAATTTTTTAATCTATGCTGCAGGAGCAATAGCTATCTGGAACATGTTCTCTTCATGACAAAGGGTGGAAGCTCCCAGGAAACTGGCAGAAACATGGAATATTTCTTTAAAGCTCAGCTTGTAATATTTACAGTGTGACTTCCACTGTCCATTGTTCCATTGGTCAAAGGAAGTCATAACAATATCAAATGCTAATATGTTGGAAATACATACTCTACCTCTTTCAGTGGCAGACACGTTAAAATCACATGGATTTTGAGGCATAGAGGTAATTTTATTAGTGAGGATTTGAAGAATTGAAAGTAATGATCCAGTTCACCTCTGACTTACTTTCTGAATCTCTTCTACTTTTTACTCTACACAAGGGTCAGGAAAATGAAAATTAACCCTCCACATGAAAAAGATCCTTATTTGACTTAAAAGATGTAAGGGATATTTTCCTTGACATACAATAAAGTTCTATACGTTACAGTTTGGAGAATTTGAAGAAATAACTAATGAGAAAGTGCTTTAGAATATACTTCGTACTGCAGCAGCAACAGTGTATTTTTAAACCCAGCCTATTTCCTCTGACTCTTTTGGTCTTCAACTGTATGTAAGCATTTGATTGGGAGGATTGGGGTGGGGGGAATCCTTTGTAACCTTCCACAGTTAAGCTAAATAGAAAGACTTAAAATAGGATTCAGTTGTATCAATTTGACATGTGTATGTGAGTGTGTGTGCATGTGATTGTGTGTGTATGTGATTGTGTGTGTGAGACTGTATGTGTATGTAAGTGTGTGTGTGGTGTGTGTGTGTGTTTGTGAGTGTATGGAAACGTTTGCACTTGCCATTTATTTTTGTCAAACATTTTCTAGGACTCAGAAATTTATAGACTGTTTGATACCTCTCAGATAGTTGTCACCCAATCCTATAGGATGATAATTGTCCAGGGTTTTTCAGGTCACTATTTGAATTTTATTTGAAGAGTCTCAATAGTCATTAAAAATATAACAACAACAAAACCCTGGGGAAAGAATTCTTATTTTAAATCCAGAACAGGCACGTACTACTGGGTATTTCATGTACTCACAGGACAACAGAGAACTTTCCTTACCTGCAGAGAATAAAGGAAATGGTTCCTCAGAGTCAATTCAGAATAGTAATTGGTTACAGTTGAGGTAGTGGTTTTAATGACATGGACACTTGTTCCCCAAGAATTGATTTGGGACCACCAAGACATTAACACAGACTATTAAGCACAGAAAGAACCAGTGGTGACTTTCAATCACTTCTTGTCAGATTGATTTGAACTAAAACCACTAACCCGGAGGACAGGCACCACCTCATTATCAGTTTTCTTAGGTCAATATCAAGCAAAATAAAAATAAAGAGCCATATATGAAAAGTATTTGTGTTATAGGCATCATATGAATGACATTTGTAACACAATCATTAGAACAAAATAAAAGTAGCTGAATTAAAATTCAATTAGAACCTTTCTAATATTTGTCAAATAGAAAGGAGCAAACTTCACTAAAAAAAAATGGAGACAATGTAGAACATGGTTATTGCTATTTGAATTTTGTCCGTTGGAGGGCAAGGAATATAGTAGAAGTATTGGCAGTAAATAAACTTTTAAGTTATTAGTTTTTTCTTCTAGTTTTCCCTTCCATAATGACTTCCAATTTCCTGTAATATTGCAATAAGCAATATGTAAGGAGGTCAGCACTGGATATGTGTCTGCAGTTGCTACGGTTGATATATTCTTCTCCAGGGATGTCTCTGTCATGACTCTTCTCTTTTCCCATCTTCTATCACTGTTGATTTGTCTCCTTCCTTTTTTTCTTCCCTTACCTGCTTTTATAACTAACAGGGACGCTGTATATGGTGTACCAGCCTCTCTTCCCAGGATCCCATTCCATATATCCAGCTACCTCCTGGAAGTGTTCACTAGGACCTATGTCCATGTTACCTCAACATCTCCTCTCCCTCTTTTCCCATCCTTTGTCTGCTCTCCTCTTCCTTCAAGTTAAACAAGAAAAATTAACTCATTATTTCTTAATTAACTAGTTAGCTAATTCTGCAACCGATGTCAATATCTCCATTATCTTAGATTCTTGCCTATTCTTTAACTCCACATCTCCTTTGTTACTGGAAGACAAATTGACATGTATTTCGAGTTGTGCCTCTGGTTCTCAGTGTTAATGCTTTATTTGTTAATTGTGTTAGTAGTCTTAATTCACATCTGCTTCATAGTTTCACTGATCTCACTTGCTTCAAATTCTTACTGACCAATGTCTAGGTAAAAAATGGTAAGCACATGACACACGCTCCTTGGCAGACATTTGATTTGACCCTGACATTCTCTCCTGTTATTCCCAGACATAGCTTCAAAATGCATGTATCAGAAAGTCAAACTCAGAACAGTATCACTGGCACAGTGTGAAATCGCTCTGCAATCTTGGCCTAAATTATTATATTACAATGTAAAACTCTCTTCTGCAGATATTTCTACTGTGACTATGTTGTACAAACTCCCTTCAGATCAATCTGCCTAAAGCATACATTTTGTTGTGTCATTTTACCATTCCACATGAATGTAATCATTGACTATGTACGCTGGTATGAGGAAATGTTTGAGAAGCCCTGATTAAGGAGTTGATGTGATTACTACTTCATGATTTTGTGTCTCTGAACTCATTGGTGCTAGTTTGGAAGGGTCTCCCGAGATCTACTGGGAGGAATAGCTCTTCACTATACAGCAGAATCCACCTTCTCCTATTTGGGGTAGAAATTTTCTCAACTCTGGTTCCGTAGACAAATGATCCCACCTGCTCAATTGTATCAGCAAAATTCTCACAGCTTCTAGTTAGCTGATACCACTGATCATTTTAGTATGAAAAAGGAGACATTCTTTCCCTTATCCAATTTTTTATGTGAATTGGATTTCACTGAAAAAAAATAAGATAAAAATGTGCATAGTCTAGTATTTTATATATTTTCAACACCTTTATTTTGAAATAATTGTAGCTTAGAAAAATTTTCTGGAAATAGCACTTAAAGTTCCTATGTATCCTTTGTCCACCTTCCCCCAATTTAACAACTTGTATAATCATAGTACAATGATTGAAATTATGAAATTAACATTGATCAATACTATTAACTAATCTACAGATTTGTTTTGCAAAGTATTATGTTCAAATATCAGTATGTTAGCTATATTTAACTAAATTTGTTTCACTTAAATACTGCACTTAGACATAGTGGTTAATCTTAATATTGATAAGTAAAATAATAAAAGTTCTAAAATAATGTTTTCACTTGGTACCCATTTTCAAAAATTTTTCTTGCATGTTAAGTGAAAGTCGCTCAGTCGTGTCCGACTCTTTGTGACCCCACAGACTATACAGTCCATGGAATTCTCCAGGCCAGAATACTGGACTGGGTAGGCTTTCCCTTCTCCAGGGATCTTCCCAACCTAGGGATCACACCCAGGTCTCCCGCATTGCAGGTAAATTCTTTACCAGCTGAACCACCAGAGAAGCCCAAGAATACTGGAGTGGGTAGCCAATCCCTTTTCTAGCGGATCTTCCCAACCCAGGAATCGGACTGGAGTCTCCTACATTGCAGGCAGATTCTTTACTAACTGAACTATCTTACATGTTAGCTTTTAGTTGTATTATTAGTATTTATCTTAGTTAACTATTTGGATTGCAAACAGTAAACTTCATGTTTGATATGGGCATGGGTCTTTGTTCTTTACAACCTAAACACTAAGAATGTTTAGCAGAATCTTATAGAGGTCTGCACAAAGGAGCTAGAGTCGCAGTCACAGTGGAACCGGGGACTAGAAATTAATTAGGAACCAAAGTGCACACACGTGCCCCCTCTTGCTCACTCTCCCTCTCCTTCTCTCACTCAGTGGTCACAAGTTGTCCTATTCAGTACTCAGCAGGATTTTTCAATCTGTTAGTATGTCAGTTGTGTTCTTTCTTGTTCAGACCTTTTTCTATTCTAACAAATGGCCCCATAATGGCCCCTCTAGTCAAAGTGAATCATTTTTCAGCTCTATTATTCACCATAGACTGGCAACTCCCTTTGGTGACTCTTTGTTCAAATCCAAAAGAGGACTTTGTTGAATCCGGCTTGTTCCAGAAGCAGCAAGAGAGTCCATGCCCTGATACAAAAATAATATTCATGTCTGTTCTTGTGTCAGTTTTGCTGATGTCTCATTGACCAAAACAAATTACATGACCAAACCCAGATTCAAAGAATGGAGTAGATTTTACCTCATGTTAGAAGTTACAACAGCGCATTGAAAAGAGATATC
Source organism: Capra hircus (assembly GCF_001704415.2). Classification (NCBI taxonomy): domain Eukaryota; kingdom Metazoa; phylum Chordata; class Mammalia; order Artiodactyla; family Bovidae; genus Capra; species Capra hircus. The sequence continues at coordinate 41,360,640 of NW_017189516.1, read as the reverse complement.
ATGCAGAGATAGACGAATTTATAACCTGTTTATCATACTAACATAAGAAATAGAGGTGTTTTCCATAGAATAGTATTAAGGGCTTTCCTGGTGGCTTCAGATAGTAAAGAATTTGCCTGCAATGCAGGAGACTCGGGTTCAATCCCTGGGTCGGTAAGATCCCCCTGCAGAAGAGAATGCTACCCACTCTAGTATTCTTGCCTGGAGAATTCCATGGACAGAGGAGCCTAATGGGATCCAGTCCATGGGGTCACAAAGAATTGGGCACAATTGAGGAACTAACACTTAACAATTAAGTACAGAAGGGGATGTGAGCAAATGTTTCGTCAGTCGGGTTTGTGAATGGGCAGCTCCAGAATATACTTCATACAGTGACGTCAGCAGGGTGCTGTACTTCATTCATACTGATGTGGTTCATTTTGCTCATAATTATAATATTCTCAATAAGAGAGTCATGAAATAGTTTGAGGAAAGTATATTAGTGAAAAGTGCATATTGTGTGTACAGCCAATCCTTTGATTGTTATCGAAGATCAAATAGCAATGACTGGAAACCGTGTCCCCTGATGGCTATTCTGTAGCATAGATAAGTTAAAGATGTGGTGCCATTCCTGGTATGAAAGAACCCACATTGGGAGAAAAAAAAAAAAAAAAAACACAAAAGATGAAACCATTATCCCAGTGAACACTAATTGGGAACAGTACTGAAAAAAAAAAAAAGAAGTTATTAAAACTTTCCTTTCTTTATAGTGACCCTTAAGTGTTGAAGATAAATTACACTTATTGGTTTTGCTAGAATGTTGTACTGGTACTGCCTGTATTGTGTCTTTTCTGTGGGTAATAGAAGCAATAAATTCCCAACAGTTAACCTATTGCTGTGTAAATATAGACAGTTCAGTTGTACCCAGTCCTGTGAACCTTTCTTTTCTGGAATACTCCTCAGATATAAATATTAGAATTGGCCATATTCATGAAACAGAGTTAACTATAAGAGCAACAGGATGCCATACTTCTTTCTGTGCACTAATAGACAAACATTGATTCTGAAAGGCTTAATAGACTTTGAAAAAGTGACACTCCATTCTCTACTTTGCTTTAGAGTCACTCTTGTGGAGAGAAGGGAACCCAGGAGTGAGCAGAAAATCAATTGCTGACTTTCTAGAACAGGTTTTACCTACCAGTAGGACACCATTATCTCTTTTGGAACCCTGCTGGCTTAGCCATTAGCTCCCTTTTCACCAAAAGGGTCAGGCCTTTGCTGCTTGTGAGTTAGAGGTTTTATAAATTATACAGAAATGCCCTTGTTTTTAAAAATGGAATTGCATCTAGAAATGTGTTGGTATTCCTTAGAGGTAGCTATTATCCAAGAAAATCTACAGTGAAGTAGACTATTACTGACCTCTACCTGGCCCGTTATCTGGCTATATTTAGAGTTTCGTCTGTATAGAATTATTGCAGTAGTGTCAAGTGTTAAAAATAGCTGTTTAAGTTCATTTGAATCAGATGCTTTAGTTCTTTAGTTATTCTCTGTCCTAGTTCAGACATATGGGCCCTGAAAACACGTGGCCTAAAGGTTTAGATTTCTGAGTTTAAAAGGAACAATGACCCTTTGATTTAAAAAGGGAAAATGATTCTTTACCATGATATAATTCTTTTAATGAAGTTGCTGTTTTTCAAGTATCATTTATTAATTCCAAAATCAATTTGAAAACCGCTTAAATATCTTTTAATAGTTTCAGTATACTAATAGAAAATTGTTTCAACTGAGAGAAAATTGAGCTAGAAATAAATATCACTTGAGTGAATATTGCCTTGAGTTTGAAATAATAGTTGAAAGCACCATAGTTATCCAAAATTTATTACACAGTACCAAATGATTCTCAAGATCTTTTGCCTTGAATATCTTTTTAATTATAAAACTCTCTTTGAAATTTGTGACTCCTCAAAGCAAAGGCATATTGTGAAAAACAAAAAAAGCAATGTGGTTAAATATTTGAAAAATTGTGAAACATTAACATCCTCCCTGTTGAGTGTGAACTTCATTTGATCACATCTGTGATTTTAAAAAATAAGCAAACACAAAAACAGCCGTGGATGGGCCTTTTAAAATTAATTTATTTTTAATGAGTTGTGTTATGTATTCTGATTCCTAAATTGAGGTATATGAGATAATGCTTAGATTATTCTTTTTAAAAGCTAATAAAGACATTTTAGGGGGAAAAAGATTAACATATGCTGTATTAATTAATCACCTAAAATGAGAGCCAGTTATAGTTCTTATATTTCCTAAATCATGATTAACCCATATTATAGCCAATGTAGCCTGATAACTAAGGGACAATACATACCTTAATTTCAGGTAGCTGTTTTCCTTCTGTAAGGTAATACTTGGAAGGAATGCTTCTTTGGAGTTAATGCACCTGACAGTCCCCAGCAGTAAACATATTAATCATCATTTAGCAACATTCAAGTAGTCATACACATAGTACACCTGGGGAGAAACCAGTTATATTTTCAGAATATAGCCATCTTCACAAGAGAGAATGCCAAGTTTCATCTGGAATGGTCTCAGAACATTAAAACCAGTGTTAGGCTGGAGCCAACTTGTTGCCTCACAAGGAACTGACTGACAAGTTGTCCAAATCACCCCTTACATTGTGAAACTGTTGCTATACATGCACCAGCACACCACTGAATTTTCTAGGGTTTTTCCCAATGTTATTGAAAAATAATTGGTACATAAGCTTAAGCCTTATAGCATGGTTGTTTGAATCACGTATGTTGTGAAATGATTGCCACAGTAGTTTCAGCTACCATCCAACTTCTTACACAGATAGAATAACAAGAAAAGAGAAAAGAAACAAAAAAAAATCCTCATGGTGATGAGAAATCTTAGAATTTACTTTCATAACTTTTTAATATGTCGTTCAGTGGTGTTAGCTATAGTCCTAAAATAAGTAGATTCTATATATGATTTGGAATGAATATTCATCTTTAATTTTTCTTACTGTGGACTTTCAGTTTAAGTTAGTGGAATCATTGGAGCACTTAAAATAGTCTTTAAACTTGAAGACCGTGATGCATCTGTACTTGTCATATTTGTTACTACATCAGCCTGCCTGGCCTAGTCCTCATTTATGTTCATGAGGTTTCATTGCCTAGTGCATGTGAAAACCCTCTCAATTCCCCAAATAGATGCTTCATCTTGACTATAAAACAGAATTTCCACCTGATTAGTTTTCATTGTGAAGCTGCCTTTCACAGTTTTATATCGAGGCAATTATGTGAAACACATATTTAAAAAGGAATGTTTCATTAATTGCCTTCTGAAAGGAATCATAATAATTTACTTCCTCAAAAACAAGGACATGATTCTTAGTGTTTATCCATGAAGTTTATAATTTTATATATTTTTATAACTATCCTAGAAGCACTTTTCACAATAAGATGTTTTTGTAATTATCCATCTAGAGTAATTTGGCATTTGAAGCATTGATATTAAAGGCTGGACAACGACCATAGGTTACAGAGCTTTGCTTTAGCATTACTTGTTTTACTGCAGAACTCAATGAAAGGCAGCTATCTTGTCTCATGGACTTTAGTACAGCAGTTATGAACAAGAGCTCTTATAATATTTTGTCACTTAAAATGTCCATACTTAGAATAGTTTAACTCAGAAAAGCTCTTCCTTTAAGCTCCAATAACACAATTCTGCAATTCTGTTATAGGAGGTATCATCTGGCGATAAAACTGTTGACTTTCTCATCTCTTACCTACTCAGTGATAGAAAGCATATATATATATATATATATATATATATATATATAATTATATTCTGGAGTCCGTCAATATCCATTGCAGAATAAATGAATGATGACTATGAGCAAATGTTGGTGATATAAATAATAAGTCCATTCATTAATGAAAGACATTGATAGGACTTCCATGAACACTGAGTTTATATATATAAAGTAGAGCAGAGTGGTCTGGGCAGAAAAGACTTTATGAGCAAGGTTGCTGAGGTGTAACTAATGCATTTGAAGTTCAATAGTGGGCCAGGTTGGTTGAAGCCAAGGTTCACAGAAGTTAATTCTGGAGGTTGAGTGGAGAGTTGGAGTAAAACCAGGTCATGAGAAACGTTGAGAGTTTATCCTGTTGGTTATGGGGAACCACTGAGATTTTGCTTAAACACTTAATTTTAGAAAGATTTCTCTGAAATAAATTGTGACAGGGGTGAAATTGAAGTCGGAGAAAAGTGAAAGTCTGAACTATTAAACTGTTAGTGCCATGAAATTCAATGTTATTTAAATGTGTTCCCATCCTCCCTGTAAAAATCTACAAATAATCTTAAGGCAAAATTATTCTCAAATATTAAATTGTTTTAGACCTTTTTCTAGGAAAATAATACTTCTAAATTCTATGTCCATATTATAGAGACTGAATGTAGCAGATTCTCAATTTTATCACCAGCCAGTACAAATCTATTGATTGGACTAGTCAGAAATATGAGGAATTAGAGTCAAAATAATTTTAAATATATGTTAATATTTACTGAGACTCATTGACAAACAAAATACAGAAGCAAGAGTCATGGAAGTGAATGCAAACAAAGAAGAAAACTATGCAGTGGGTAGTTGAGAAATTAAAACCAATTATATTATTGTTAGATATTTCACTTCTCAGAGGGAATTAGTAATAGTTAACAGTTGCCAAGCAGTACTATATACTAGGTATAGAATTTGTCATTTGCAGTTGTTTCAGCTCAGGCTGTTAAAACTAATGTAGTATGTATATACCACTTCTTCTTTATCCATTTATTCACTGATGGACACAGAGTGTTTCTTTATCTTAGCTCTTATGAATAATACTGCAAAAAATATGAGAATGCAGATATCTTTTTGATTACCTGATACCTCCAACTTTTCACCAACACTTGCTGTCTATCTTCTTGATAATAGTCATTTTTAAATTTTTATTTTATTTTTAATTAGAGGATAATTACTTTATAAAATTGTGATTGTTTTTGTCATACATCAACATAGCATTGAGATAATATATTACCTTGTGTAAAATAAAGAATCAGTGGGAAGTTGCTGTATGGTGCAGGGTACCCAAGGCTAGTGCTCTGTGACAACCTAGAGGGATGGGATGGGGGGAGAGGTTCAAGAGGGAGGGATACATATTGATGGTAGACATTCTAACAAGAGATATATATGTGTGTGTATCTCATACACATACACAATGGACTATTTATTCAGCCACAATAAAAAGGAAATCTTGCAATTTGTGACAACATGGATAGACCTTGAGGGCATTATGCTTGTGAGGTAAGCCAGAGAAGGAAAAATATTGTAAAATACCACTTATATATGGAAATTAAACCTAATTTGCAGAAATAGAGAGTAGAATGTTCATTACCAGGGGCTAGGGGAATTAGGGTGATGTTCAAGGATACAAACTTGCAACTACAAGATGAATAATTTCTGGAGATCTAATATAGATATAATATAGATCTAATATAGTGATTCTAGTCAACAATACTGTATTATACATGTGAAATTTGCTAAGAGACTAGGTCTTAAATGTTCTAACTGCAAAAAAGAAGTAATAACTAAGTGATGTGTTAGAGATGTTAGCTAAAGCTATGGTGGTAATCATTGCAATATGTAAATATACCAACATATTGTGAACTTTAAACTTACACAGTACAATATGTAAATTTTAGCTAAGAAAAACTACAAATAAAAAATTCCATAGGAAGGGTGCTTTAAACAACAAACATTTATTTCTCATCATTCTAGAGCCTGGGAAGTTCGTCGTCAAGGTGCTGGCAGATTTGGTTCCTAGTGCGAAGCACCCACACTTCCTGACATGGTGCATCCTCACATGTCAGAGAGGGAGAACTCTGGTGTTTCTTCCTCTTTTAATAAGGATGCTAATCTCATCGTGAGGGCCCTGTCTTCATGACTTCATCTAAACCTAATAAGCTCCCAAAGGCGCCACCTCCAAATACCATCACATGATGGGTGAAGACTTCATCAGATGAATTTTGGGGAGTGGGGGACACAAACATTCAGTCCATAACAGCAGGTATTATCTTATTTAGCATTTACAACATTTCAGTTCTTCCCATTTTGTAGATAAGCACACTAAGACAGAGATTGGTAAATGATTTGCCCATGATTAATGGCTATGTGGTTGGAGGGATGGGGTTGTGAGATGGCCAGGATTTAAACTCAGACGTTTTCCTAAGAGTGATGCTCTTAACCATCCTCTGGGTCAAAGTAGAGTATTAGCAGTTAAATGATAATGGGATAGCAGCAATGTGTAAGTGTGAGTATGTTTGTGTGTGTAAGAGAATGGGTAAGAGAGAGGGAGAGAACGTGAAGACTAAGATATAATAATTTATCATTTTCACTATGAGATATGGGTGTGTTGTTCTAGAGTTATAAAAAAAAAAGTAGTAATTTTAACCTGATTCTTTTAAACATACCCACCAGGTGGTCATTTTGTAAAATTTCCCAGCTCTTCTAACTGTATCTGGACAGTGAAAACACATCTTGCTAAATCTAAATTGGGCTCTGTGGGTGAAGTGCTAGTAGTAACGTGTCCCTTTCATCCCAGAATCTCTCCTTAATAGTGAAGAAACATTTTGCAGTGTTGACTAATAAACAAAGCTTGTTTTAGACAAGACTAATTTATATGTAGAGCACACATGCACACATACAGAATATAAGGAGGAATAAAGTAATCGTATCTCATAAGACACTGTAGTTATATGCCAGTGTTCTTCCTATTGAAAATAAGAGCATATTTAATTGACTCAAAGGAAAAAAAAGAGGAATGAAAGAACAAGGAAATAAAGGAGAAAAGAGCCAGTAGAAGAAAGCTATATTAAGGGAGTTCTCTTGACAGCTGGTATGCTTCTTAGCTTTCCAATTTCTACTTCCTTGACAATATCAGCAATTTTATTATCATAACCTTAATGACTTGGGAAATGCAAACTGGTTAGAAAGTGTCAAGGTAGGAAGGAGATTTTCCAAATTTAAGGCTTCTAATGAGGGCTTCACTTGACAAATCTAAGTCCTTTTAGCATAAAGGGAAGATATGTTATCAATTAGGAACATTTAGCTAATGTTGGAGTAAAAAATTTCAATACTTTACCATCTAGTAAGTGCTGAAATGGCTGCAGTGTGTTTAGAGGATACGATGGGTTTTAAAGACACCAGGACAGGAGACACACACATATGCACATGCATGTCTTTTCAAGTATCTATTATAATAGAGGGGTAGGCAAACTTTCGGAGAAGGCAGTGGCACCCTACTCCAGTACTTTTGCCTGGAAAATCCCATGGACAGAGGAGCCTGGTAGGCTGCAGTCCATGAGGTCGCTAGAGTCGGGCACGACTGAGCGACTTCACTTTGACTTTTCACTTTCATGCATTGGAGAAGGAAATGGCAACCCACTCCAGTGTTCTTGCCTGGAGAATCCCAGGGACAGAGGAGCCTGGTGGGCTGGGGTCGCACAGAGTCGCACACGACTGAAGCGACTTAGCAGCAGCAGCAGCAGGCAAACTTTTTCTGCAAAAGGGTACAGAGTAAATATTTTAAGCTTTGCAAGCCGAGTGGTCTCTGTCACAACTACTCATCTCTGCTGTTGAGACATGAAACCAACCACAGACAATATGTAATCAAATGAGCAAAATGAGCATGGCTGTGTTCTAGTAAAGCTTAATTTGTAAAAATAAGGAAGGAGCTAGATTTTTCCCACAAGCCAGTTTGCTGCCCCCTGATCTAAATTTTTTAATATATGAAATTTTATTAATTTTTGAAATTTATAGAAATTATAATGGATGTATATGTAACTTTAAGCCTCAAATAGCTAAATATATATCAAATCATTCAAATTTTTAAAGAAATATTGAACATTTCTATATTTTATACTTTTTGCAGAAGTTATTTTATATTAATGTTTAATTCAAGGGAGAATCATTAAAATGAAGTGGCATCTTCATATTCAAAACCGCCTTAAATATATTCATGCTTGTCAGTGCCTTAAATAGAATCTGTGAACAATTCTCATAAAAGAGCTCCTAAATTATGTCAAATCAACTTGGAAAATAATCTCTGAATATTTATTTACCACTTTTTATATAAGATTAAGGTTCCAATATTTGTGAATAATAGCAAATTACATGCTGATCACTTGGTATTTTTCTTAAAAGAATCATAATGACATTTGGTACACATGTATACCTGTGGTCGATTCATGTTGATATATGGTAAAAACCATCCCAATGTTGTAAAGTAATTATCCTCCAATCAAAATAATTGAAAAAAAGAAGAAACTCTAAAAAAATATATAATCGGTAAGAAACAGTCAAGTTCAAAGGAGGTAAATGCAAAAAGATGGGGAAAATTTGTTTAGATATAAAATGGAAAACAGAGGAGCCTGGCAGGCCACAGTGCATGGGGTTGCAGAGTCAGACACGACTGAGTGACTAACACTGGACTGGATGCCTGGTAGGAAAAAAGAACTAGTAGATGTTTTTCAAATATTTTAATCATAGTTTTGTAGTGATCTGGGATGTAGAATTGAATTGTTTATGAATTAATGTCTAAGGAGTCATTTGTTCTTATTTAGGAATTTGAACCGGTGTCTACCTCTGCTTAAGTCTGTCTGCCTGTCTCTCTTTGTCTAGAGAGACAGAGACAGGCAGAGACATTGCTGTTATGTATTTGTGGAAACAGTGCTCCCACATTTATATCAGTACTCATTTTGCTTGTCATTACTCAGAACAAAAGGGTATTTGGGGCCTGAACAGAAAAAGAAAATTAATTTAAAATTAGAGCGGAAAGTAAACTTAATAAATATGATATTTTCCATCAGTTCTGTAATCTATTTTAATAAGGAAAGAATACAAGTTTCAATGCAGTATTGTTCTAAGGCTTATTATGCATATCAGGATATAGATTAATGTTTCTGAAAAGAGAAATACTTGTCATGGAAAAAGTTATGTAGTTAATGAAAGTCAGGATGACAAAATAAGAACTATCAAGTAATTACAAATAAGCTAGGCGTTTTGAAACCAGGATAACAAGCTGATCAAGTGTCTGAAAACTCCATCTCTAAAAGAGTGAAGCTGTCATATAAATAAAGTGTCATTACTTTTACTATTTTAAATGTTAAATTGTAGGAAATGTGTAATTTGCTTCACTTAAGAAGTTATCTCTCTTCTCCAATTACATCTGTCGGTTTCAGATGAATTTTCCAGAGTTGATTCTTACTCGGGTTTAGGCAGTAAAATGGGATAGAAAATGTGCCCCCTCAGTGCAGTCACTCATGTGTAGGAAATATACTACAACAAGCCACTGGAATGGTGGTTCCCTTGAAGCTAGTGCCAGGGGTATGCATGCATGCTCAGTTGTGTCCGACTCTGCGACCCCATGGACTGTAGCCCTTCAGGCTTCTCTGTCCATGGAATTTCCCAGGCAAGAATATTGGAGTGGGTTGCCATTTCCTTCTCCAGGGGATCTTCTGGACCCAAGGACAGAACCTGCATCTTCCTGCATTGGCAGGCAGATTCTTTGCTGCTGAGCCACCTGGGAAGTCCACCAGGGATTGTACCTATCTTTTATTTAATTATCTCGAGGACAATTAGATAGGGCTGGGGAAGATTTTTGTGACTTATCAAGCAATTCCAGAAATTTTAGTTAGCAGTACCAAACATGGATAGTCTAGCTTTCTTAACATTTTGTTTGAAGATTCTTTAGGGTTGGGACAATTTTCTCCAAGGTCCATAAGGGATTTTTGTTTGTTTCATTCTCAGCTGTATCATAAGCTCCTACAACAGTGCCGGGCCCAGGGTAGATGGCTGGATAAATACTTTTGAAAGTAACAAGCTTTACATTGCCAGCAAAAACTTAGGACGAACCCATTCTAACAAGTGCCTATTAAATTAAGTGGAAATAACAATTACAAATAAAGAACTACCGTGCCACTCCCCACAGTGGATCTGCAAATTTACCCTTATAAAGCTGTGGAATGTGTCCCTTTGAGAGTTTACACAGATTCTTTTTTTCCCTACATAATGAGAAGCTGGATGCAATACAAATGCTGTCAGAATGATTTACCCTGTCTGAATATAGTCTTTATTACTATTACTTTAAAGAGAGGAGATAAAAGATACTTTTAGTTCACATGCCTGTATGTCAAGTAAAATATACTTTTGGTTTACAGATAAGTCATTGATTAGGAAAAAAATCCAAGAAACATAAATAATTGGATTTTTAGGTTATCATGTTTTGTAGTCTAGTTTCAACGTTAGTAGTTACCAAGGCAACAATCCTTATTAATTACGGCTGCCACAGAATTACATAGGGACAAATGTTAGGATTGTTGACTTCAAAATGACTATAGGATCATCCTCAGTAGCAGATCACAATGTTCTCAGCCCTGACTGTAAGGGAGAATCACCTGGAGGAGCTTTTAGAAAATTTTATCCTCAGACCCAGATCCTAGCTTAAGAGTCCACAGTGGTACCTGAATACCTGTACTTTTTTAAAAAAGCAGCTCAAGTGATTCTTTTGTGCAGTTGTGGCTGAGAAGTTTTAGTGGTCTTCAAATAGTTTCTCTCATATAACGCTAAAGGAATTTGGAAAAACTGTAATCTTTCACATTTTAAATATAAAACATTTCATCATGTATTTAGAGAGCTGCAAAGAACATAAGCTCCTTTGTATCATATATATGCTATAAATACATTCTTGTTGAAAGTTAGAAGCTGGATATCTTATTCATTTGATTTATGGAAAATGTCCTAAAATAAGATAATCTGAGATAGAGAACTTTTCCCAAAGTTTGTTTCTCAGATAAAATATGGGTCTATTCCTTTTAATATTTCTTTAAGAGATGCTCTTAATGAAATCTTTCAAAGGACCAATGCATTCTCTAATAATTCCTTTGTTTGATGTCCCAGAGGGTTTTTCTCCTTGGAGCAATACCCATTTTGAATTAATTTTTGTAAATGGTGTGTAAGATAGGGGTCAAGTTTCATTCCTTGGCATGAGAATATCCAATTTTCCCAATACAATTTATTGAAGAGATTATCTTCGCCTACTGCGTATTCTTGGCTCCCTTGTCAAATATTAATCGACCATATCATAGCTCAGTTGGTAAAGAATCTGACTATTGCAATGCAGGAGAACCGGGTATGATTCCTGGGTCAGGAAGATCCCCTGGAGAAGAAAATGGCAATACACTCCAGTACTTTTGCCTGGAGAATCCCATGGACAGAGGAGCCTAGTGGGCTACAGTCCATGGGGTTGCAAGAGTCAGACATGACTTAGCAACTAAACCACAACCATATATACATGGGTTTATTTCTGTGAACTTTCTGTTTTAAATTCAGAGGAGGATGATTAGGAAAGACAAAAGGCTGATCACAGGCATATCATCAGATCAATTTTAGATATATTCAAAAGGCACAGATCTGGACATGCATTTCCTTAAATATATCTATGTTTGTTGCTTCCTGAAATCTTCACATTGTAGTATGTCTACCCATGTTGGAAAGAAGCAGCATTAGAGATGGAACTGGTAGTATGGTGAACACACTATTGGATAGGCATGAGAATTAGCCTGTCCCTCACTGAATCTCACAGTTGGCCACCAAGTGGATTGGTAGTTGGGAACGGTGAGCATTTTTAAATTAGAGCAGTGTGTTTGGCACATGTCAGAAAAAGATAGAAGGTTAAAACTGAACAGTTCAGTTTAGTTCAGTCACTCAGTCGTGTCCAACTCTGCGACCCCCTGAACCACAGCACGCCAGGCCTCCCTGTCCATCACCAACTCCCGGAGTCTACCCAAACTCATGTCCATCGAGTCGGTGATGCCATCCAACTATCTCATCCTCTGTCGTCCCCTTCTCCTCCTGCCTCAATCTTTCCCAGCATCAGGGTCTTTTCAAATAAGTCAGCTCTTCACATCAGGTAGCCAAAGTATTGGAGTTTCAGCTTCAACATCAGTCCTTCCAATGAACACCGAGGACTGATCTCCTTTAGGATGGACTGGTTGGCTTATTGTAGTCCAAGGGACTCTCAAGAATCTTCTCCAGAATTGAACAGACAGGCATCAAAGTATACATTCATACCAACAGAAGGATAATAAACCAGGAAAGTAACTAGGAAAAAATTCTGAAGTGTAGGAGAAAATAGGAGAATTAAAAGGTGAAGTTGTTCAGTAATCAGCAAAACCACGGGGAATGAAAGATTATGATAAACAGGGCTAGAAAATCATTGAAAGATGCCATCACTAAATTGGTGAGAATATGTAAGGCTCCCTTCTCTCTCACTCAACAATCTTTCATGTTTCCCCTTTAAAGCAACAATAACCTGTCATGCATAGTAAATGAATACCTGCAGGCAAAAGCAGGAAATGGATAATTCCATCTTTTTGGTGTGAAAGAGGAAGGCAGCAACAGAGAGGGAGATCCTGACATCTAAATTACGGTGAACGCTCAGAAAATTTACTTCTGTCCAATGAAAAGCCATAAAATCCAACTATAGATGGCATTGACCAGAGATACAGACCCTCAGCTAATGACATTTTTTACATATCTCTTTTCTCTGCAATATTTTTAAATAAAATATTTTATAGGCTTTCCCTTTTTGATAAATTTTCTTGGTTCCTATTTTCATCCAAACAGAATCCCAACTGTTATCTCTTAAATGACTAAAAGTGTTTCTTAAGCTTTGAGTGCTACTTGAAGTATTGCAGGAGAACATTTTTTTTTAACTCACATTATAATAAAGACTTTGATGACTTTTCTAAAAGGAAAAGAAGCAGAGTGATAATTTTTAATTATTTAATAGTGTGGAGACAGAAGAACTTTTACCTTGAAAGACTTTACTCTTGAACATCAAATAAATATCAAAGTCCCATGGTATTTGGAGGAGCATATTTAAAATTGCCTCTACCCCAGAAATCTGGATAAGGGTTAATATAAATAAAATATAGCACAATATTAATTTACTTGAGTATTTATGCAAAGTGTTATCACAAATACAAAATGTGAGTTCACACTTGAAGCCCTTATATTTTCATATTGCACAGCATTTGTCTTTTTAATTAAGAAAAAAAAAAAACATTTCTATTGCATTGCCATGGGGTTCTTCATTTAATTTCCTATTTAAAAGTAACTTCATTTCTCCTTTTAATTTAATTAAAAACATGAAAATTATGAGAGGAAAAAATGTTAAAGAAAATCCTGAGTCATCACTCTTTCCCTCTCTAATTAGTCACATCATTGATGACTGTGTGTCTAGAACAAAACACTGATACCCCTAACTGGGTGATAATGAGCCTTTGCAAAATTTTAGATCAGACATGAAAGGAAATGTATTTAGCCCTTTAAATGCAGTGGAACACTGGAAATTGGAATTTACTTGCTTTGCAAAAATTAATAGAAAACATATGTATACCTATGGCAGATTCATGTTGATAAACGGCAGAAGCCATCTCAATATTGTAAAGTAATTGTCTTCCAATTAAAAATAAAATTAAAAAGGAAGACAAACAACCAAGGTATTTCTTTCCTTTGTGACCAGTTTTTTAAATTATGGAAACAAAATTTCCTATGTATAGAAGCCCACAGTCACCCTACCCCCAAAGGAAAAAAGAAAATGTTTTCTTATAACCCTGGAGTTAATATATGTTACTACATCTACTCGAAGTGGAATTTGGTTAAAATATTTTGTTGCAGTTTTTTGAAGTGGCACAACATCTTGCTTTTCAGAAGCCTCAGCTTTAGGACATGAAAGAGCTAAATGGTATTTGGTTTTTCATCATTGCCCAAGTCAGGGCAAATTTGCTGGGGCAGGAATGCAGGGAGATGGGGTGCTAGTAGTCATGGCTAATACCTAGAAAATTTATATTGATGCCATTCAGTTGGGTGGTGTGCGGTTGAATATGCTCTAAGACTTTGGTTAAAGGAAAGTTGTTTACTGGGAAGTGTTCCACCAGAAATTTGCCCAAGTCATAGAACAGAAAAATATTTTAAAAAATAAATATGTATTGAGCCACTACCAAATGCTGTCAGCTGTGCTATGTGTGGAGGATACAGTAGCAACAATAACCAAATACATGCCAGTCATGGCAGCAGAGATTGCAAGGGGGCCTGTCTCTTACAGAAGTCTCCAAGGTTTCTAAAGCTTTAATACCACCCACTTTTTATTGACCTTTTGTTTTCTTGTTTTGATTCATTAAGGAGAACAAAAGAACATTTACATATGTGCATATTTTGATCATTATTTACATAGAGTAAACTATTTTCTAATAACACTAGAAAGTACATTGAAAAAATTGATTTTATGAAAGAATCTTGAGCCCAAATCATTCCATTAAAATAAAATTTTATTATGTAATTTATGCCAGTTTTTATATGCCTCTGTTCTGAAAAGTTCAGTCATGCACCATAAATATTTTATTGCAGTAAGTTAAGTAACATATTTGAATAATTAATTCAACACCCTGAAGTATGGATTACTGCCAGATCAATAGAAGAATGTGTGCAAAAGGGCTTGTACTACTTGAGTAGTCAGATTACACACACATACATACACACTGTGTTCAAATGGATCCTTGGACCATATCAAACAACATTGAATTAAGCAATAGTTGGTGATTATATGATGGTGATATTATATTACAGAAATCTGTATTTTACATATTTTCTTTAATTAGGACAATTAGTTATAAAACATTGGTATTTCCCTGACCAGCATCATCTAGATCCTGGGTCAGAAAACTTTTAATATGAAAGGCCACATAGTAAATGTGTTTGACTTTGTGAGCCATGCAGTCTCTATCAAAACCACTCAACTTCAAGCCACTGCAGCATGAAAGCAGATGCAGACGACAAGCAAATGGGTGAGCAGGGCTGGGTTCCAGTAAGACACTGTGAGACTGATTTGGCCTGTGGGCCACAGTTTGTTCACCACTGATGTAGACAACGTAAAAGTTGAAAGGAGGAAAGTACGGTTTCCATTTTGGGAGACTGAAAAGTGTTTCATTGAAGAGGGAGCATTTGGGACAAGCTTGAAGGCTGGGAGGATTTTGGTGAGCTGAGATTGTGATTTCTAGTGGAAGGAATGTGCAGAGTATGAGAAGCAGAATTGTCATGAGCACCGAGTGGTCTGTTATGGAAGAAATGTAGACTCTGTATAAAGAATAACTCTAGAGAAGTTCAAATGTAGATTCGCTCTTTTTTGACAGTGTTCAGTGTTACTATGAGGAATTTATACCTAATTTGATATGCAGTGGCAAGTTATTAACTTTTATATTACAAAGGGATCTTTATAGAAAACAAACTTGAAGATAGTCAATCTATGAATGGTATATAGAGTGCATTGGAGAAGTGGAGGACTGTGCACAAAAGGACACATTAGAAGACTATGGTAATAGCTTCAAAGGGAGATAATGAGGGCCCTGCTTATTGGGGCAAGACAGTTTGGAAATAAGGGCTGTTAAAGTGAACTGTAACATTTTAATGATTAACAACTGGGAATTTAAATTATTCCCAAGCTTTAGTGCCACTATATGCAGCTATCCTGTTTCTGCTCAGTTCCTGTTTCTAGAAAAGTTCTCAATGAAACATTTGTCTTTGAATCCTGTCCTCTGGCTAAGCCATTTCCTAGAGACAAAAACTTGCCTAGATTCTTGAGGCCCACTGTTTCCAGACCTTGTGGTCTTGTAAGTTGCCTCTTTTCAGTGGAAAAGAGAAAAAAAGAGGCAACTTAGTGGAACGATGCCATTATGATGATCCTCAAAAAAGCTAGGTTTCCAGATCCAGTATGCGTGCCTGCTCAATCAGTCACTCAGTCATGTTTGACTCTTTGTGACCTCATGGACTGTAGCCCGCCAGGCTCCTCTGTCCATGGGATTTCCCAGGCAAGAACACTGAAGTGGGTTGCCATGTCCTTTTCCAGGGGATCTTCCAGACTCAGGGACCAAACCCACATCTCCTCTGTCTTCAGCATTGGCAGGCAGATTCTTTACCACTGAGCCACTTGGTATTAGGAGCTCCTTGACAGTGGGGGGAACCCAGGCTTCCCACAGTCCCAGAGCCCTCAGCCTGCAGCTCAAGCCCAGCATGGCAGAGGTCCTCATGAATGATAATACATAATTTTATATATATATATACATACACACACACACACACACACACACACACTATATGGAGAAGGAAATGGCAACCCACTCCAGTATTCTTGCCTGGAGAATCTCATGGACAGAGGACCCTGGCAGGCTACAGTCCCTAGGGTCGCAAAGAGTCGGACACGACTGAGTGACTAACAACAACAACAACAAGTCTCCTCTGTGCACTTTCAAGTTGGTCAAGTCAACTCCCCTGACATGAGTTTGTAACTCCCTACCCAGACCCTACTGCATCTCGGGCCTTGTAGCTTTCTGTCTCAACTCTCATTGGTGGTGGTGGTCAGTTGCTCAGCTGTGTCTGGCTCTTTGTGACTCTATGGACTGTAGCGCACCAGGATTCCCTGACCTTCACTATCTCCCAAATCTCACATTCATATTTGGAGGGCAGTGTTGTAATGACCCGTCATATGGATTCATGACCACCAAGCCTGTGGTTGGGCAAATTCTCCCCACAGCTACTGTGTCCCACTCTGTCGAGTACATGCCAGGTACCATTTCTGTTTACTCTTTTCTCCTCTGAAAAACCACCCACACCACAGACCTGAATCCTGAGATATGCCATTCTTTAGCTCTTTTTTCTTAAACTAAAGAGTAAGAATTATAGACATTTGATGTATTCCCACCTATATATATACTAAATCAAGTGTGTGACTTGTCAAAAACTATTACAGACAATTAGAACTTATATTTAACATAATTTACAGCTGATACTGTCTGGTCACTGATCCATCAAACCAGTTGCCAGACATGAATAACTCTTTGCCTACCAGCTAGAAATATCAGTCTTACCTATGAAAAATAGAATAAATCTTTATAAAAAATACTAGAGATAAGAGATGAAACTATAAATGTCTAGAAAAACACATAGCAGATAATCTCTTGCAGATAATCTCTGTGACCTTGCGACAGACCAAAAGGTCTTTTCATACTAAAAGGGTGAGCATTATAATAAAATATTAATAAATTAAATTTCATGCACATTAAACTCTTTTGTTCTTCAAAAGATATCTTTAAGGCAATGAAAAACTAAGGCACAGACTTGGAAAAAGTATGTGTGAATTATATATCAGATAAATGACTTTTATCTAGAACATAGAAAATGTATACAGCTTGATAATAAGAATATACAACATCAAAATAGGTAAAATATCTGAACAGTCACTTCACCAGCAAAGATCTACAAATGGCCAATATGCACATGAAAAGATATTCAACAGCATTAGTCATTAGGGAAATACAAATTAAAATCATATTGAAATATCACATCACGCCCACTACAGTGGCTAGCATCCAAAAGAATGACAGCACTAAGTATGGGCAAATTGATAGAGAAGCTAATGTCCTCATACATTGCTGGTACAAATGTAAACCAGCAGGGGACATAAGAGATGCAGGTTCAATCCCTGGGTCGGGAAGATTGCCTGGAGGAGGGCATGACAGACCACTCCAAAATTCTTGCCTGGAGAATCGCATGGACAGAGGAGCCTGCTGGGCTACAGTCCATAGGTCACACTGAGTCAGACATGACTGAATTGACTTAGCACACACCAGCACACACACATAGCCACTTTGAAATGAACATTTATTATAAAACCCAGCAGCTCCACATTTAGCTATCCACCCAAGATACATGGAAACATGTCCATACGAACACTGGTACTTAATTGTTCAGACTTAAATTATTCAGAGCAGCCACAAACTGGAGACTCTTTATACTTTCATTAACTAGTGAGTGAATAAATGAAATACAGTATAAGTATACAATAGAATGATACTCCATAAAAAAGTATAAACTGCTGATACATGTCATAACATGAATGAATGTCCAAGAAGATGATGCTGAGTTGAAATAATCCAGTCACAAAAGACTACATATTGTATAATTTTTTTATATAAAATATTCAGAAAAGAAAAAACTAAAACAACAGAGACCAACCCGATCAATGGGTGCCTCTGGCCCAGGGGTAGGAGCAAAGATTGGCTACAAGTGGTTATGAGGAAACTTTCTAGGGTAATGGAAGTGTTCTAAAATTGGGTTATGGTGATGGCTGCCTAGATGTATAACTTTACTAAAACTCATTGAACTGAATGCTTAAAATGGTGAACTTTACTGTATGTAAATCACACCTCAGAAATGCTGTCCAGAAGCTATAGACTGTTGTTATCGAAGGATACATTTTAGTTTAAAAGACAATTTTTGTATTAAACAAAAGCTGTTGATAAAACTTCATCACAAAGATTTTAGAATGTCTCAAATATAAAATAGTGCATATGAGTGCATTATAAGAGAGTTAGTGCATATAAGTCGGAGAAGGCAATGGCACCCCACTCCAGTACTCTTGCCTGAAAAATCCCATGGGCAGAGGAGCCTGGTGGGCTGCACTCCATGGGGTCGCGAAGAGTCAGACACGACTGAGCGACTTCACTTTCACTTTTCACTTTCATGTATTGGAGAAGGAAACGGCAACCCAGTCCAGTGTTCTTGCCTGGAGAATCCCAGGGACGAGGGAGCCTGGTGGGCTGCCGTCTATGGGGTTGCACAGAGTCGGACACGACTGAAGCGACTTAGCAGCAGCAGCAGCAGCAGTGCATATAAGTAAGGCATCTTTTTTGTAGGCGTGCATATTGCAAAATTGTATAGTTCTGTTTATGACCCACAAAATGAAACTTTTTATAGAGAAACTATATTCATAGTTTTGAAGGGAAAAACAGCTCACTGAAATAAAATATTGCTTGGGGAATTCTTTCTTACTGCTTGTCACCAAGCATTCTCACTAGCTTATAAGTTATAATTGCTCTGTGATAAAGGCATGTGCATTTCCTTCTCTCTTATAAAAATTTTAATGAGAACTTGAAGTGAACTCTCACTGAACCTATTTTCATTCCAAAATCTGACGATTTTAATCTTATGATCCTCCTGAGACCCGGCACTGTGGTCTGTGACAGCATGAGTACTTCATAATTATTCCTCCTGTTTGGAGAAAACACCATGAAGCATCCATCATTCCCTCTCTCTCTGCTGCCTCCAGGGAGCCACAGCCTCTAGCAAGGTCAGTAATTGCAGTTTTGGTTGACAGTTCCAGGCCAAGTGAAGCACACCCAACTGGTGAAGTCCAGCCACGATGGGTATTGACTGCCTTCCCTTCAGTTTCTATCCTCCCAGTTAGTTTGGCCTCAAAATTCTTCCTTAGCTATGTGCTATATGGCCTTGAATCATCTCACAGGAGATTCCCCAGAACAGAGAAAATGAATTGTTTATCTACAGCCATGTGTATGTGTGCCTGTTGGTATTTGGGGCACAACTGATCTAACAGTCCTAGGATAAATCAAAGGTCTTTCCCGTGAGTATCACGAAAAGATTGTATTGGAGCTTAACATTTAATATTAAGTTTGGCATTTCACTTCATTGTAGATGACCTGCATAAAATAAAATATTCAGCCATGTGGATTAAGATGGCGTTTGGGAAATAGACATGTTTCATTTTGGTAATGTTAAAATGTTTAACTACCGTAGTGGCCTGTGCATAGAAAAATAGGTGTTTTAGAGGCAATTCAAATAATTAAAATGTATCTACTATTTTATTTCTTAACAAATGCATAGAGAGATTCACACAAGAATTAATAAAGGAATACCACATGCTTTATGAAAAGGAACATATTAGCGGCACATCTAGCCTTCATAATGCATACAATATTGGTTGATGTAGATTTAGGAAAAAGGTAATTTTTTGTGTGTGAAATACTGGTGAATTCCAGAAAAAAGGAATGCCTTTAAAAGTGATATAGTTGAACTTTCTAACTTCTCATTTTATGCTTTACTCATTTGAGTACACATGAAAATGCTTGCAGAAACAAACCCAATTAGGGACAGTCTATGGCTGCCTAGAGATCCTACAATATCTTTAGGTTTCAAATAAGTCCGGATTTGAGGTTTTTCTTTTCAGACTTCTGTTTCTGGGCTTAGTTGGAGCTATAAAAATGGACTTGCTTGAGAATAACTTAACTACTTATTGTGGAGGAAATTTTAATTGAATTTAATGAAAGGCTTAAATTAAATATTAGTATAGTTATAATCATTATTCCAAAATTATTTGACATACCTTCCATCAAGATGTGGAGTCTGAGCAGGCTTGTGTGCTCTAATCAATAATAATAATACTATATAACTTCTAAGGCTACTTTATAAATGGCTATTTAGTTTCTACCTGGTTCTCTTGGGATGTGTACTCTGGGGAAACCAGTTACCATGTATAAAACTACCCTGAGACTACCATTTGAGGAGGCCACAAGTGGGCATTGCATTTCACAGCACCAGCCAACAGCCAGCACCAAGTACCAGTCCTGTGACTGAGTCACCTTGGATATCCAGCCCAATCTAGCCCCTGAGTAACTGCAACCCCACCTGGTGTTTGACTGCAGTCCCATGAGATGAGAGGTGCTGAGGGAGAGCTGCCCAGCCAATTTCTTCCCAAATTCTTGTCCCACGAAATGTTGATAATTTAATATATTTGTAATAGTAAAACTGCTTTTACTCTCTAACTTTGATATTTTTTTATATACTTATTTTGGATATTCTTCATGCCTCATGTTCAAATAATAGTTGAGTTTATATTATGGACCCATGTTCAACCCATTTACCATGACACTTAAAAATGCCCCAATCATAGTCTTTGTCTTAGAAGAACTAAATTGTTAGTAGAGTAGATACAGGATCACCAAGTATCAAAATTCTGGCACATCCCATTCACATGATATTCTGTGTCAATGGTGCCTCCTTGAGTTGTGAACTGAGATGTTACTGGGAAGATAAGATAAAGAGCTATTTTAGCAGTAAGCATTATTTTACTGGTATGTCTCAGGGATTGCTGCATTAGAGTGGAAAAGAATAGTATGAAACTGTATATGTTTTCAAACTTCTTTACTCTGTTGTTGACAAAAAAGAATAAAAATCTAGTTAAAATATAAAGGTAACTAGGAATATATTTTTAATATATTTTTGAAATTTAGAAAAATCAGAATTTTATATCCCCTGGTAGCTCAACAGTTAAGAATCCGCCTGCCAAGCAGAGACACAGGAGATGTGGGTTCGATCCCTGGGTCAGGAAGATCCCCTGGAGGAGGGCATGGCAACCCACTCCAGTATTCTTGCCCGGAGAATCCCATGGACTGAGGAATTTGGTGGGCTACAGTCCATAAGGTTGCAAAGAGTCAGACACGACTGAAGTGACTGAGCATGCGCACACGCACTATATGCAATAATTTGTAAATGTTTATGATGCTCTTCTAATACTTCTAGACACTTCACTGTCTCATGAGAATATGCCAGGTTGACTGACTAAATGTAAAAGTTCCATCCTTGACTGTACATCGGAATCACCTGGGGACTTTAACAACCAGTTGATGTCTGGGTTCTGTCCAGAGGGAATCAAACTTAATGGGCCTGGGGAACACCTTGAACTTTGGGATTTTTAATAGTTGCCAGTCTATTCTAATGGGCAACCACAAATAAGAACCACTGATATGTTTCTTGTTTTAATTCAATAATTCTCATTCTTGACTGCTCATTATATCATCTGTGGAACTTCTAAAACTATCAATGACTTGGTCGCATTTCCAAATATTCTGGTTTGATTGTTCTGGGGTTGGGCCTGCTTTTTGTGTGATTGTGATTGAACTTCTACCAACATGTTCATCCTGGGCTTGTAGATGAATGTTTATCTCTCTATACATGCATTTCTCAGACAGTTACCACCACATTACTAATAGGGCACAGCTAGGATTGCCAGCGGAGGAGGCAATGGCACCCCACCCCAGTACTCTCGCCTGGAAAATCCCATGGATGGAGGAGCCTGGCAGGCTGCAGTCCATGGGGTCGCAAAGTCACGGCTGAGTGACTTCACTTTCACTTTTCACTTTCATGCTTTGGAGAAGGAAATGGCAACCCACTCCGTTGTTCTTGCCTGGAGAATCCCAGGGACGGCGGAGCCAGGTGGGCTGCCGTCTATGGGGTCGCACAGAGTCGGACACGACTGAAGCGACTTAGCAGCAGCAGCAGCAGCAGCAGGATTGCCAGATTTTGCCAAGAAAATACCAGGATATTATGCCTGAATAAATGATTTAAGATAAATGATAAACACTGTTTTTAGTATAAGTATGTCTGATGCAATATTTGGCAGACACTTGTAATAAAATAATATCCTCTTTAAAAAATCTAGAATTCAGTGTTATCTGGAACCTGTATTTTATATGGCAGCTGTAACATAGGTTTTAGGCAAGAGACAGAAGCAGACCCGAACAACACATTAGGTGATGTATGATCACATTGGATTTAATTCATTCTCAGGGACAGAGTTAGAATACTCTCACTGTCCCCTAACAGCCATGGAGTAATCATTCTATCACATAATACTATTTCTAGTTATCATCATCTGTAGCCTATTCTTTATTGAGCAGAAGCAATG
This sequence comes from Capra hircus, assembly GCF_001704415.2. Taxonomy (NCBI): domain Eukaryota; kingdom Metazoa; phylum Chordata; class Mammalia; order Artiodactyla; family Bovidae; genus Capra; species Capra hircus. The sequence goes on along the minus strand of NW_017189516.1, from coordinate 41,337,964 downwards.
GACAAATGTAGGAGAAAAAGAGGAAAGAGCTAAAACCTCCTCCTGCCATGAGTATTAAGTCTATTGGCAGCAAAAACAGGATAAGGTGAAATGATGAGAACGCATGTTATGACTAAACCCCAAAACATATGAATAAACAGACCATGCTTTGTGAGTTTCCATTGCTAGTACTTGGACAATTTCTGAAATATTTATATTTAATTATAGAAGATAGAAAAAGATTAGTGCTAAAGTTCTGATCTCTGGCAAAACTTCATAGCCTTGGAGGCTACTGTGAAACTCAAAGATTCTCTGTCCCATTTACAATGACAGCATTTCCCTCAGAGTTACAGCACTTGCTGGCAAATACCGTCTCACATTTGCCAAGGGCTTGCATTTCCCAGGCTCACTTTATCATTTGTTCTTCTCACCAATGCTGCAAGGCAGGCAGGTCAATTATTATGACATCCACTCTATAAATAAGGAGAATATGACTCAGATTGCCTTGTCCTAGAGTAGTAGTGGGCTTCCCTGGTGGCTTAGATGGTAAAGAATCTGCCTGCAATGCAAGAGACCCAGGTTCTACCCCTGGGCTGGGAAGATCCCCTGGAGAAGGGAATGGCTACCCAGTCCAGTATTCTTGCCTGGAGAATTCCATGGACAGAGGAGCCTGGTGGGCTACAGTCCATGGGGTCGCAGTCAGACATGACTGAACGACTAATACCTTCACTTAATTCAGAGCTGTATTCCTCCAAGTGTGGTCCCCAGACAAGCAACCTCCGCATCACCTGAGAACTTGTTAGAGATGCAGGTTCTCAGGTCTCACTCCAGACTTACTGACTCAGAAACTCTGGGGTGCACCCAGCAATTTGTGTTTAATAAGCCTTCCAGGTGATTCTCTTCTACATTCAAGCTTCAGAACCTCTCCCCTGGAGGATATAGTTAATAAGTGGGCTAGTAAGAAACAGAGAATTTCAATCCATATCCCTTGAGGACGTTAGTAGTAGGATTTGCATGATTTTACATGGTCTCCAGGTTCGAGAGGGAGAGGATACACACACACACACACACACACACACACACACACACAGAGTTATGGCTGATTTGTGTTGTTCTACAGCAGAAGGCAATAAAACACTGTGAAGTAGTTATCCTCCAATTAAAAAAGAAAATAATAAAAAAGAAATATACGAATGTAAGGAGGGCTGGATCTAAACCTAAATGTTTATAAGCACATTTATTTGGTTATGTCCAAATTCATTGATTTATAGAAAGATTCCTAACAGCTTTTCATTTACTGCAGGATAAAGTTCAAATTTCACCTGAATAAAATTTCCTTCAACATTTAGTATCTGCCTGCCCTTCATGCATAGGCCAAGATCCTAACTTGAAACATTACTGTTAAAATATTTACTTGTTGAATTTCTAGTTTCTCTTTCCCCACTAATTTTTAAAATCTATGAGGTCAACTGTGGTGTGACACTACCTGGGCACATCAATGTAGGCAATAAATCTTTCAAATAAATTAATAAACACTAGAATGGAAGAATGTGTCCCACATGTGAGGGCTTCCATTGGCAAGACTTGCCTTACCAGAAGTATCCTATCCTAGAAAAGTCCATTGCTTAGGCACCAGGGAAATGCTCATTCTCTGACAAGATCTCAGCCAATGGGAAGAAAAATAATCGACTACATCGATTTACCCAAAGGGATATATGTTAGTGTTTAAGTGTTTAAGAGGAAGATTTTATATTGTTTACAATAGGGAGAAACTGGAATTAAGGGTTTGATACTTTTGTAACATGGTAATTTTTAGATATATTAAGTGAAATTAGGTCCTGCATTAAAGTGTTTATGAAGTAATCTCTTCATTTATAAGATGGGAGCAATAATAAGTAAACACATCTCATGGAGTTGTAATAGCAGTTAAGTAGACTTTCTTGTTAAGAGCCCAAGGACAACCCATGGCACAGTCAGATATACTTATGATTATTAATGTTGTTGTTAACATCATTATCATATCTGGATGAAGAAATTACAAGCAGTCTCCTTGTTTTTTTCCTAAATTATGACACTTTGCCAAAAATATGTGCTGAGTTTGTTGTCAGATACAAACAGTTTAAAAAGGAAAGCTACTTGATTCAAAGAAAGTCCTAACCCAGGAAATTTTTGAGGTAGTCCATTTTGACTCATTTTCTACTTCCTCACTTTTCAAAACTCCCAAGGTTGCCCTTGTCTGCCTCATTCTTGATGTGCCTACTTGACTGGCTGTGAACTAGCTCTTACTAAATCCTTTCCCGAGGATGAGGTTAGTTATCAGCTCTCTCAAGGATTATCATTTTCACAAGGATGCTCTAGGAAGAAAATGTCCCAAGCAGCTGTTTATTACCTGGAAGGTACCATAGAGTCTACCTAGTTCATTCCTCTCATTGTTCACATGAAGAAGCTAAATTTGCAAAAGGTGAAATTTGTGCAATAAAATACTAGAAGTGTTTGGACTAGAACTATAATTTCTTAATTCCTTAGCCTTTCATACTGTTAAGAATAATTTTGAGCACTTCATGAAGAGTGTTTGAAATCTCATCATGGAAACTGTTCATCCTGCTGTCTCTATTTTGACTTATGGTGGAATTTTGTGTTTATGAGAGAAGTAATGTTTCAGGGACCTGTTTTCTGACTAAGGGAAAGTGTTGATTACTTTTCCCTTCAAGGTAGGAAAAGAAGGAAAAAATAATATGCAAAAGTTTAAGGAAAAATGCAAACTGATCTCTTAGCCAAGTGTCTATATTAATGTGTTCAGTCAGGGGGTTAAGATACTTCTATAATTCTCAAATATCAATCCATTGTTTATTCTACCAACAAAGATACAATACTGATTGCAGTTATGTTTTAGGGAAAATATTTCTCATAGGCATGGCAGCCACTTCTTTACTCTGCTGTCTTGGTTCATCACAGTGACCTTTAATTCATTTTCTCTTGTCTGCTTTGCAGACATTATGAAACCACTATATGGTGTCTATTGAGCTAAAGTCAATTAATCACAGGGTGACTTTTAAAATCAAGATTAATAATAGGCTATTTCATAGCCAGAATACTTGATTAAGATGGGCACATTTGTGGTTCCCTTCAAGTTCAGAAATAATTTAGTCAAATTCCAATATCTCAGATAACTTTTTCTCTTATATAATTTGCCTAACATGAACTGCTCAGATAAATGGACTTTCCTAAACTCCCACCAGGGGTTCCCAGAAATGTTTTACAAAATCGCTCCTCTTGGCTACCGGTTACCTCTAGATAGCAGCATCTTTCTAAGCCACAAAGCACTGGCATCTCCTCAAAAAAGGTGGGCAGAGGAAGTGAAAAATAAGAGAAAGTCTGTCTGAAAAGATAACAGCATCTGTCATCAACACTGTACACATCTCAGCCATGGCCTTGTGGTGGTGGAAGAAAATTGGTTCTCTTTTTCTTTCTGTTTTTGTGCCAAATTTTCTCTTCCTGTCTGCCTGAATCCACTAATGTCCTTGGTGGGAGGGTGTTGGTTTATTAGTAGATCTAAAGCATTTCATATTCATATTCTGCTTAACAATATGATGCTACACCTTAGCAGTTTAGCAAAATGGCAATTCTGTTTGTTTAATAAGCCATATAATGTGCTGCATCAGCAATTTGATTTTGCTGGGTAAACTAAGAGAGCCAGTCAGCACTGATGAAGTTGAATTTTACAGGTCATTGCACCATCCTGTATTAAAGAAATCCAGGACACCCCATGTACATATACATTGTAGCTAGGGGCTGAATACATTTCATACAACCTTTCATTTTCTGTTATAAGGAAAAAAATATGAAACCCATACAGCTCCTATAGAAATCAGTGTTAAAATTCTGTTGCTATATTTCTATTCCCCGTATGGACCCTTTCCTAGCATTTCTACCCTAAACACAACTGCCTCTGAATTACCAATATATGCCTGAATAGATGACAATTTCCAAACTCGACTTGGAAAACACAGTGCTAATCCTGATGTAATAAAGTTGAAGTACAAGGAGTTGTTATGGGGTCAAATATATTCTGCTCTCTGCTCTCTTGAGACTTATGAGAATCACATCCTGATATCCTTGCTTTATTGAAGAGGACTAGTTTATTTGATACTAATCAGAAGATGGACGCCATATCTCAGCTCTCTCAATGATTGATTTTTCTAAATCTAGTGAAAACATAGGGTAGATTTCTCCTATAACACTAATATAGTTAATGATAGGAAGACCACAGAATGAAGACTATAAAGCTAACTTTCACTGCAAGAAAATAGTTGACTCTTGAGCTCTTTAAGGCAAAGTTGTTGCCTTGTTGCTGAGTTGGAATTAATATCTATTTTACCTCTCAAATGTGGTACCATCTGAGTTTCACTGAAGCATCTAAGAACATACTAGTTGGATGAGGTGTAATCTTCCCAATTACACGTTTGTCCTATGGTCCCTATCTTTGGGAAGATATACCCATATAGGACTCTTTCCCATTCCTACTTTAGTCATGTGAAAGAGAACACTTGTTGTTGCATGTAACTTCATCAGCACCTTGCTGAGACGTGTCTCACCCTCACAAGTCCCCAAGTTCATTTATTGCTTAGATTTCATATGCTGCTTTGAATTTTACATTAGTGATTCAGTAAAGGCTTTTTATTCCTACCTTATCAGAGCCCCTTCATGGTGGTAAATCATCCAGTGATGTAAAAAAAAAGAATAATGGGAAAAAGAATTCTGATTCATATAACCTATTTTTCCAAAAATTATTGAAATGTAACAGGTGATACCTCAATAGCACACACCTCTCTAAGCACAACCTAATATCTGTCATTTCCTTTATAACCAAATACCAATCTTATAAAAACTGGCATACAATTCATATACCAGAAGCTATCATTTTAAAGTATACAGTTGAGTGATTTTTAGTGTATTCACAAAATTGTGCAGATAATCACCCCTAATTCCAGAATATTTTATCACCCCAAAAGAAATATTTTACCTATCAACAGTCATTTCCTATTCTCCTTCCTACCCAGCCTGAGGCAACCACTAATCTTTCTGTTTCTGTGGATTTCCCTATTCTGAATATTTCATATAAGTGAGTTTATGTAATATGTGGCTCTTAATGTCTGACTTTTTCCCTTTTGTGACTGAATACTATTCCGTTGCATAGATATACCTCATTTCATTTATACATTCATCAATTGATGAAAATTTACATTGTTTCAGCTTGAAGGCTTTTATGAATAATGCTGCATAACCATCCATCTTGATAGAGCTGTCTATATGCACTGTCATCTCTTAATTTCCTAGTCATTCCTCCACCTGCTTCGTTTGATTTTTGCTCCAAGCACTCACCTAAAGACTCTCTCTGGTATCACTAGCAATGGCTATGCTAGCAAATCTCAACCACTTTTTAGTATAGCTTGTCCCAACTCCCAGCTGCAGTTGACACTGTAGACAGTGTCTCTTCTTCCTTTGACATTTGTGACACCAAGTTTTTATGCTTTTCCTACTCTGAGGACAGCTGTTTCACTTCTGTCTTTGAAAACTCAACTTCTCTCCTTGGCCATTAAAGTACGATTTGTTCAAGACTGGATCCTTGGCCACCTTTTCTTTTCGTTCAAAAGTCTCTTCCTTGAATTAACGATTTTAAAATTTAAAAAATAAAAAAACTAAAAAAAAAAAAAAGAAATATACTGGAGAGTGAATATGCCCTTGATTCTGCAAAAAAAAAAAAACAAAAAACAAAAAACAAAAGTCTCTTCCTAGGCAAAGTGATCTCCACCTGTGCTTTCAACAGTCATCTGTGAACTTTCAACAATCATCTATGCATCATCTACAAATGTGTGCGTATAAGTTAAATTTCTGGGTAACACATCTGTATGTTCACTGGTGTACTGGAGTATTTTAAAGATGCCTTAATCTAGTCAAAGCTAAACTCATTATCTTCTGTACACAAGAATCTTTTTTTTTTAATTTGTTTTCTGAATGGAATGACTTTCCTTATTCACCCAGCTTAGGAAAACACAAAATAAAGTATCTTCCTGAAGGTTCATGTTGGAGTGGTTAAAAGTTTTGGAAACTGACTGTCTGGGCTTAGTTTCAAGGACTGTACATACCCCCTGTGTGAACTTGGAGATGTCACCACCGTCCTGTGCATATTGCCTCTTTAGTAAGATGATAATCTTCAGAGTGGTTGAGATGATTACATTAGTTAAAATTTTAGTGAAGACTAGAATCATGCCTGACATGAAATCAGAACTTTAAATATTCACTTTTCCCTCTGACTCATCTCCCGTTTCTAGTACTTTATTTCCTAAGTAGTTCTCAAATTCCTCAGCTCACCTCTATTTCTACCACCTTGTAACAAACTCCTATTACGACTCAGATTCATTGGTGTCGTCTAAACTGCTTACCACACTTTGGCTAAAATCACCTTTTTAAAATCCACACTACTATATATAAGATAGATAACTAATAAGGACCTACTGTATAGGGCAGGGAATTCTTCAGAATACTCTGTAATGGCCTGTATGGGGACAGTGAAGTCGCTCAGTCGTGTCCGACTCTTTACGACCCCATGAACTGTAGCCCACCAGGCTCCTCCATCCATGGAATTTTCTAGGGAAGAGTACTAGAGTGGGTTGCCATTTCCTTCTCCAGGGGATCTTCCCAACCCAGGGATCGA